>NC_040016.1:15134302-15139953 GCF_000972845.2 Larimichthys crocea
ATTTTTTTTTTTATTGTTGCCAGTTCAGAGGAACAAAGAGGAGCCACAGCACCATCTGTTAAACTGTTCCAAAAGAATGTTCAGACCTTCAGGTCTTACTTAAGAGCTGCTTCATTGTTCTTCTCAGCATGACGCATTGATTGCTGTGACAGGATGAGGAGGGGATCAATACTCTGAGACTGAGTCTGACACAGACTGAATATTCGGCCTGCACCAGTAACAGAGTACATTTACTAGTACTGTACTTAGGTACAATTTTTAGATACTTATGTGAGTAAATGTTGTTTTCAACATCTACTCCACTACCTCCCTCCTGCATTTATATCCATCCATCCATTTTCTGTAACCGTCTATCCTCATCAGGGTCACGGTGGGGCTGGAGCCTATCCCACCTTAGTTTCAGTGAAAGGCGGGGTACACCCTGAAAAAGTCGCCAGTTTATCTCGGACACAAACAGCCTTCCACACTACATTCACACCTAAGGACAGTTTAGAGTCACCATTTAACCTATGAAGTGTATGTGTTTGGACTGTGGGAGGAGCTGGAGTCCCTGAAGAGAACCCACTCGACTCAGCGAGAACATGCAAACTCCATGCAGAAAGCCCCAGCTGAGGTTCGATCAGGAACCTTCTTGCTGTGAGGTGACTGTGCTGACCACCCTGCCCTATATGACAGATGAAAGATGAAACTTCTAAGATTAAAATTTGACATGAAGCCAGCGCCGGTTCTGGCCACATTTCGCCTCTTGAGAACCCCCCGAGGTAGGGCCACCACCATTTTTCATCGTGCGCCTCACGGCCGCCCGTGCGCCCCTGGATGCCGCCGTGCGCCCCCCATCCAGGTCTGGGAACTTCAAACAACTAAAACACAAAAATGTGACAAGTTAGACACTAGTTTAATCTTTAACAATGCAGTGTGTATTTCATGTCAAATCCATCCGTCCGTCCATTATCTGTAACCGCGTATCCTCATCAGGGTCATGGTGGAGCTGGAGCCTATCCCTGCTGACTTTGTACAAGAGGCGGGATACACCCTGGACAAGTCACCAGCTCATTGCAGGGCTTCATGTCAAATTTTAATCTTAGAAGTTTCATCTTTCATCTGTCATATAAGTGCAGGGTGGTCAGCCCAGTCACCTCACAGCAAGAAGGTTCCTGATTCGAACCTCAGCTGGGGCCTTTCTGCATGGAGTTTGCATGTTCTCGCTGAGTCTGAGTGGGTTCTCTCCAGGGACTCCAGCTTCCTCCCACAGTCCAAACACATACACTTCATAGGTTAAATGGTGACTCTAAATTGTCCTTAGGTGTGAATGTTAGTGTGGAAGGCTGTTTGTGTCCGCGATAAACTGGCGACTTTTTCAGGGTGTACTCCGCCTTTCACTGAAAGTAAGCTGGGATAGGCTCCAGCCCCACCGTGACCCTGATGAGGATAGACGGTTACAGAAAATGGATGGATGGATATAAATGCAGGAGGGAGGTAGTGGAGTAGATGTTGAAAACAACATTTACTCACATAAGTATCTAAAAATTGTACCTAAGTACAGTACTAGTAAATGTACTCTGTTACTGGCTGCAGGCCGGATATTCAGTCTGTGTCAGACTCAGTCACTCAGAGTATTGATCTCCTCTCCATCCTGTCACAGCAATCAATGCGTCATGCTGAGAAGAACAATGAAGCAGCTCTTAAGTAAGACCTGAAGGTCTGAACATTCTTTTGGAGACAGTTTAACCAGATTGTGCTGTGGCTCCTCTTTGTTCATCTGAACTGGCAACAATAAAAAAAAATATAGCTGCAAGCAGCAATGAGGGGCCCATGCAGATCAGGCGATCATGTAATGTAATAATAGTAATTATTAGCATGCAAGAAAATTTAGTTTCTCATCCAAACACGTCAAGAGAAAAAAGCAAAAATGCATTTTTGCGGATTACAGCACCCCCTAGTGACCGAATGACACAAGATTTCTTTCATGCACTTGGGACAACGCCTGAAAGCATGGCATCTAATTTGGTTTTGTTACGTCAAAGTGTTCCCGAGATATAAGCTCACATCAAAATCACGACCTTCGCCGCAGATTTTGATTGGCTGTAGTGATCAGACAAAGTGGAAATTGAGAAATCCATCTCCTAAGTTTTGTGCGGCTTGGCCTGAAGATCGTGTCTGCCGAATTTTGTGAGAATTGGCCAAAATTTGAAACAGCTGAATCTTTAGATTCACTTTCGCCAAAATGCAAAATGGCAGCCACAATCTTAAGCTGACCTGAATTGTGACCTTCCACAGTATTAGCAGACGTGAAAATTTAGTGTCAAATACAAACACATCAAGACAAAAAAGCAAAAATGCAATTTTGTTAATTACAGCGCCTCCTAGTGGACAAATGACACCAAATTTTATTGGCACACTTTGGGGCGGGTCTCGATGCACGTGACCAAATTTGGTCTTCGGAAGTCAAAGCGTTGCCGAGATATGAGCAAACATCCTGTTTGGCGGCGTTGCCACCAACAGCGATTGGCTAACATGAAAAGTTGGCATCAACTATCAATGGGGCAACCCACAGTATCTGTGGATATCACAATTTCATTTCAAATACAAACACTTCAGGAGATATGTGCAAAAACAATGTTTTGCTACTTATAGCGCCCCCTAGAGAAGAAATTACACCATATTTGTGTCCTGGACTGGGGACAGCGCCACAAAGCAGGACATCAAATTTGGTTCCGTTTCGCCAAAGCGTTCCTGAGATATGAGCTCACATCGAAATCGGCGCCTTCGCCGCTGATTTCTATTGGCTGTAGCACGCAAACAAAGTTGAAATTAAAAAATCCATCTAATAACTTTTGTGCGGATTGGTCTGAATATACTCTGTGCCGATTTTCGTGAGAATCCGTCAAAATTTGCGACAGCTGAAAATTTTGTTTCACTTTCAACAGAAAAGATGGTGTAAGTAGAAGTAAAATTCTAAAAAAAAATGTAGTGAAAGACTGATTTGCACTTCTTTGTCGTTGATATGAAAAGCTCAGTGAACAGCAGCTGCTTTCTGGGGGTAAACTATGAATTTGTAATTTCTGCAGGTCCATCTGAGCGATCATGAGGGAATGGGGATCCTCGCCCAGTTGCTGTGGTCTGCCACCATGCAGCAACTGGAGACACCACCACCAGCACCCCAGGTCTCGTGTGATCTCGTGTGATTCACACCACCACCAGCACCCCAGGTCTCGTGTGATCTCGCGTGAATACGGCCGGCTCGCTACGCTGCCGTTACGCTGCCAACACGGGAATATATCGATGACATATCACACATTCCTACTTCATACCCGTAAACATGATGTCGGGCTACAATTATATAACTTTTTGTAAGGGGGAAAAAAGCATATAATTGTTTTTTTTGTTTTTTTTAAAGGTGTGAAGTACTCCTCCGTGGCGGAGCACTTCCCGCTTACCCGACTGGAGCTGTGGAGCAGAAAAGATGGTGTAAGTAGAAGTAAAATTCTAAAAAAATGTAGTGAAAGACTAATTTGCACTTCTTTGTCATTGATATGAAAAGCTCAGTGAACAGCAGCTGCTTTCTGGGGGTAAACTATGAATTTGTAATTTCTGCAGGTCCATCTGAGCGATCATGAGGGGATGGGGATCCTCACACAGTTGCTGTGGTCTGCCGCCATGCACCAACTAGAGACACCACCACCAGCACCCCAGGTCTCTCCCAGGCCCTCGCAGCCACTTAGGAAATTCTCTCCTAAGCTGGTTGTGGTGGGAGATGTCCTTGCTCCACGGTCACCCGACCCATTTCAGTGGAGGACTGCCCGTCAGGGCAGCAAGGTAATTGTTACACAGTATAATGTGTGCATGATTTACAAAAATAAAAAAGTAAAATGTACCTATTTGTTTTAAACAATATGATGCTTTTTTCCCCATTCCAGGTGAGCCAGCCTGGTAAACCTTCTCAGTCCCAGCAGCAGGTTTGTTAGCATTTCTTTGGGTTGTGTTAATTGGTTATTATTTTATACCTTGTGTATTTGATGAGACAACTCATCAGTGGTCTTTGTACTTTCTGTTTCACAGGAGAAGGAGTGCTCCTTCCCGCTGAACCCGGTCTGGTTCAGCAGCGCAACCTTGCGTGCTATGGAAGAAGTCTCCCCTTCAACTTTCTCCCGCCCTGTGGACTGCCAGCCCTCTCCAAAGCCCAAGAGGGTAATTTGACTGACTAAGATTTCATTTTTTACTTTAGGCACAATAAAAAGTGTCACCTCATCCTCCACCTTACCTCCTTAACAGTCAATATTGCTTAAAAGTACTATTACTACTAATAGTAGTCTATAATTTAGGTTTAATTAGTTATATGTTTTGTATTTAATGGTGCAGGTGGCTTCCTCTGCGCCAGCCAAGCGCCCCAGGACCCCCCGCAGCAACGGGTCTTCAGTGAACAACGTATGTAACTACTTTCGACAACTGACACACACTGATAATTTATAGAATACACAGTGTCTTCAATGAGATCCACATTATCTGTAGTTTAATACGTTTGTGATCATCTGTCAACAGCTGGTTGGATCACCCCCAGCCAGGTCGTCCTGGAGATCAGGCAATGCTGAAACCCCCTGCTCGCCACCGGTTGCAAAGGTAAATATCACTCTACCTGAATCAAGTAGCACTGGTGAGTATAAAGGACACCAGAACTGAAGCGGTTATTGTTCTTTGTCTTTATAATTAAAAAAAAATCATATTGTCAATTGGCTTTTGGTCACAATCCATCCTCGTACTCTCTCTCAGGGTAATGGCAAACACTGAAGCTTGGGTTGGAACCTGGAGGCCCCATAAGCCAAGAGGGCCAATAGCTGCTCTCTATGGTAGCCCAGGGCCCAAGTGTACACTGCCTGGACTCACAGGTATGTCCAAAATCGCCATTAAGCCCTTTTTTCAACACCAACACCATTATAATTATCATAACTAATATTGTCTGTCCCTGATTCATCCATAAAGGTATTTCTAAGCATGACCCCACTAAATACAAAGCACCAATGTTCAGTTTTGGGACGCGTCATGATACAGGCAGATCTGATTGCTCCCCTGGACCAAGATACCTCATTCCCTCCAACATCACCAGAGAGGGACGAGATGGCACTCCTGCATTTCCCCCACAGCCGTCCAAAACAGCCAGGATTGTTCCAGAACCCAGGACCAGGTCAGAAAAAAACCTTACACATTAAAACTGATTTTGTAAAAGCCCATGAAAATTAAACACTGCTGATTCATCTACCCACTAAACGGCAGTAATATTCCACCTTTGTCATGATTATTGTCATCTGAGTTTACCTGTCAGCAGTGTCTTTACATAATTTTATTTGATTGTTCCGGGGAGGCAAATATTCCCAGAACAATCAGGAAAGTTGATCTTCCGCACAGCTCCTGCTTTTTCTCTCTCTGGGAGGAGCAAAGACTGCGCATCTGACAAAACACCAGGTCACATTTTGCGTTTAGAAAAAAAATACATTTAGGGGATTTTTTTTTTTAGTTTTGTAACACGTGGCGGGTCATTTGACCCGAGGACAACAGGATAATAACTGTGAATATTATCACACATAAGTTAATCATTCTTGTGATAAATGAATTCAAACAATTCAACCTTAAGACTCTAGACGTGTTTCACTGTGTAG
>NC_040016.1:15139963-15229089 GCF_000972845.2 Larimichthys crocea
GAGATTTGTAGTAAGGAGAAGAATTTTAAATTCTATTTTAGATTTAATAGGTAGCCAATGCAAGGAAGCCAAATGAGAGAGATGTGATCTCTGATCTTGGTTCCTGTCAGAACACGTGCAGCAGCATTCTGAAATTAACTGCAAGTCCTAAGAGACTTATTCGAGCAGCGCTATAACAAAGAGTTACAATAGTCCAGCCTTGAAGTAACAAATGCGTGGAACTGTTTTTCTGCATCCGCTTGAGGGACAATGCGTCTGATTTTAGCGATGTTACGTAAGTGGAAGAATGCAGTCCTCGAAATTTGTTTTATGTGGACGTTAAAAAGGACAAATCCTGATCAAAGACAACTCCAAGATTCTTTACAGTGGAGCTGGAGCCAGGGTGATCCCTCTAAAGTAACTAAGTCTCTAGAAAGAGATTTCTGAGGTGTTGGGTCCAATTACAAGAACTTCTCCTTTTGTCTGAATTTAACATAAAAAATGTAGGTCAATCAACTTTTTATTCCTTAAGGCGCTTGGAATTTATTTAACTGATTGGTTGCATCAGGCTTGATCGATAAATATTTGGGTGTCGTCAGCATAACAATGAAATGATAGGTGATTCCTAATAATGTTCCCTAAAGGAAGCATATATAAAAACTAATAGAGTGGTCCTAGTACAGACCTTGTGGGACTCCATGACAAACTTTGGTATGCATGGAGGATTCATCATTGACGTGAACAAACTGACGATTTTTATTTTGAAAGCTTAATGTCCGTGCTACTGCGCCTGCTACAGGAATCGTTCAGTCAGACTACAGCGCTCGTAAGAGATGGTCACATAGCGCTATCTAGCCAATGTTTTCAGTTTGGACCCGTAATGAGGCACAAACTCTTTACGGTGGTCATAGTTGTGCTATATTCATGTATTAAGTTGAAGTGAGAAATAAAAACCATAAACTTAACCAGCGTTGAAGATCATTGCCACAAAATTAGGGGACCATTACACTTAGAAATACCTTTATGGATGAATCAGGGGACAGGAAGTGGCTGTGGAGTGAAAATGCAGGATGTCATCTCGTCCCTTCTGGTATGTTGAGGGAATGAGGTATCTTGGTCCAGGGGAGCAATCAGTCTGGCAGTATATGACGCGTCCCAACCTGAACATTGGTGCTTTGTATTAGTGGGGGTCCTGCTTAGAAATACCTTTATGGATGAATCAGGGACAGACCATATTAGTATGATACTTATAATGGTGTTGGTGTTGGAAAAAAAAGGGCTTAATGGCGATTTTGGACATACCTGTGAGTCCAGGCAGTGCAGTTTTGGGCCCCAGCACAGGTGGGAGAGAGTAGGAGGCTGGACCTGGGTGTAGAAATGGGAGAAGTTTATATTTTTTGTGCCATGAACATTTGTAATCCACAGCAATAAAATTGTCACTAAATGCAAAAATGTGACCTGGTGTTTTGTCAGTGCGCAGTCTTTGCTCCTCCCAGGAGAGAAAAAGCCGGCAGCTGTGCGGAAGATCAACTTTCCTGATTGTTCTGGGGAGTATTTGCCTGAACACCAAAGAAAGTTATGTAAAGACACTGCTGGACAGGTAAACTCAGGCGACAATAATCATGACAAAGGTGGAATATTGCTGCGTTTAGTGGGTAGTGAATCAGCAGTGTTTTTAATTTTCATGGGCTTTACAAAATCAGTTTTAATGTGTAAGGTTTTTTTCTGACCTGGTCCTGGGGTCTGGAACAATCCTGGCTGTTTTGGATGGCTGTGGATGAAAATGCAGGAGTGCCCATCTTGTCCCTCTCTGGTGATGTTGGAGGGAATGAGGTACTTGGTCCAGGGAAGCAATCAGATCTGCCAGTATCATGACGCGTCCCAAAACTGAACATTGGTGCTTTGTATTTAGTGGGGTCATGCTTAGAAATACCTTTTGGATGAATCAGGGACAGACAATATTGTTGTAATTATAATGGTGTTGGTGTTGAAAAAAAGGGCTTAATGGCGATTTTGGACATACCTGTGAGTCCAGGCAGTTGTAGTTTTGGGCCCAGCACAGGTGGCAGAGAGTAGGAGGCTGGACCTGGAGTGTAGAAATGGGAGAAGTTTATTTTTTTGTGCCATGACATTTTTAATCCACAGCAATAAATTGTCACTTTAAATTTTATGACTTTTCCTAGATTGGCCCCAACAGTAGAAAAAATGAAATGTTGTTTTTATTCACATTTCCATGTAAGCTGTACAAAAAAAAGTACAAAGGTGGTCTTCGGGTCAAAATGACCCGGGAGGCAAATAGAGTTGAAATCAAGGTCACAGAGTTTTTTACACACCACAGAATGTTACAATGTTTTAGTTGTGTCTCAGATCTATCAGTAGCAGAAGTAAACAAGACAAATCAGGTGGTCTTCTCGTGGATTGCTGTGCCTTTGATCAGTCTCAGATCAATTAGTAGTAAACGTGAACAAGACAGTAGCAGACAAAACAAACAAAGATACGGTGGCGTTTTTGCAGACGGAGATCTTTTTTGTGGATTTCAAGGGGTTATAAAGGTGCTGCAGATGACAGGACCCCGAATTATCTCTGTGCTGACGCCATGAGTGTGCGTTATGACGTTGAAGAGGCTCTAAAGCTGATTTTTTCTGATGTCCAGCAAGACAACTCTGATTCAGAAGAGGAAGTGGAGGATGTATCAGAAGAAGAAGATGGGGAGGAATATAACCCAGAGCATGATGAATCATCTTCAGAAGAAGAAGAAAACCCTGAAGCTGAAAGAGAGACTTTCCTTTCAAAAAATGGCAAAATAACATGGTCCTCAGCAGCATATAACCAACACGGCAGGCATGCAGAACAAAACGTCATAAAGATGACCCCAGGACCCACAAGGTATGCCGTTTCTCATGCCCATGACATTGTATCTACATTCTACCTGTTTATCACACCAGCAATAGAAAAAATAATCCTGGAGATGACAAATCTGGAGGGTTTTCGCAAATATGGAGACAGCTGGAAAAAGATGGATGAGACTGACCTGCAGGCCTACTTGGGGCTACTAATCTTAGCAGGTGTATACAGGTCCCGAGGTGAGGCTGCAGCTAGTCTATGGGATGCAGAGAGTGGAAGGTCAATTTTCCGAGCCACAATGCCACTCAAACTCTTTCACACCTACTCAAGACTGCTACGATTTGATGACCGCGAGTCAAGACCAGCAAGACGTGTGACAGACAAACTTGCAGCCATAAGAGAGGTCTGGGACAAGTGGGTGGAGCGGCTGCCCTACCTCTACAATCCAGGGCCTGACGTAACAGTGGATGAGCAACTTGTTCCATTTAGAGGTAAACTATTTTCTAATTTGTAATAAAAGTGATTTTCACTATTGATTTCTTTGACTGTTTTCTGTGACACTGATACTAATCACTGATGCTGATGTCTTCTGTCCAAAGGTCGTTGTCCTTTCCGGCAGTATATGCCCAGCAAGCCAGCAAAATATGGAATCAAGGCATGGGTGGCTTGCGATGCCAAATCAAGCTATGCTTGGAAAATGCAAGTATATACCGGAAAGCCGACCAGTGGATGCCCAGAGAAGAACCAGGGGATGCGAGTTGTGCTTGATGTGACAGAGGGACTGAGGGGTCACAATGTGACATGTGACAATTTCTTTACCTCTTATGAACTTGGACAGCAGCTCCTGAAGAGGAAGATCACCATGGTTGGTACAGTTCGAAAGAACAAGCCTGAGCTCCCACCTGCACTGCTTGCATCAAAGGAGAGAGAGGTCTTCTCATCAAAGTTCGCCTTCACGCCCATGACCACTGTAGTTTCTTACTTCCCAAAGAAAAACAAGAATGTAGTTCTTATGAGCACACTGCACAAAGACAGTGACATTAGTGATCGTGGGGACAGGAAGCCAGTCATCATCCTAGACTACAACCGCAACAAAGGAGGTGTGGACAATCTAGATAAGGTGATTGGAACATACAGCTGCAGAAGGATGACTGCCCGCTGGCCCCTGGTCATCTTCCACAACATCATTGATGTTTCCTCCTACAATGCCTTTGTGATCTGGAGAGAGATCAACCCGACCTGGATATCGCATAAGAAGAACAAGAGGAGGGTGTTCCTGGAGCAGCTAGGAAAGGCACTTGTAACTCCACTCATTGAAAGAAGGAAGCATGTCCCCCGCACAGAAGCCTCAGCAGCAGTTGTGAAAGCTATTCAGAGTGCAGGAGCTCCTGATAAACCTGAGGATCCAGCTACCACAGCCACTTCCCCAGCTAGGGCAAGTAAGAGGAAGAGATGTCAGTTCTGCCCTCAAAAGAAGGACTGTAAAACACATACTGTGTGCTGCAGGTGTAAGAAATATATCTGCAAAGGCTGTGCACTTGCATACTGCGCTACATGTGCTAATTAGTTGAATGGGTTATGTTATTTTTCATATTTTGGTATTGTATTGTTTTGTTTTGTCTTAAATTGTTCACTGGAGGAAAAAAAAAAAGAAACTTTAGTCATTGGAATGAATAAAAATGCATCCAAAACTCCTTTTCACACATTTTTTTCTTTTTCTTAAGCTATAGAAATACAAGTGAAGAGGGAGAACTATATTACACATATTGTGGTGAAGGACAAGTTGTTTCTTCAAGCAATATGAAATTTGGTGTTTAAAATTCAATTAAGCTGCTTATATTGGGGGTTTAGTGAAGACGGGTCATTTTGACCCGGAGGACACAGGGTGTACACAGAAAATGAGGACAACAGGAGGGTTAAGCCCTTTTTTTCAACATCAACACCATTATAATTATCATAACTAATATTGTCTGCCCCTGATTCATCCATAAAGGTATTTCTAAGCATGACCCCACTAAATACAAAGCACCAGTGTTCAGTTTTGGGACGTGTCATGATACAGGCAGATCTGATTGCTCCCCTGGACCAAGATACCTCATTCCCTCCAACATCACCAGAGAGGGACGAGATGGCACTCCTAAATTTTCACTCCACAGCCGTCCAAAACAGCCAGGAGGGTTATGCCTAGCCAGGCACGGTATTGGTTGAAGATGCAGTCACATCTCCCTTACCGAAAACCCTCTCTTTCACTTTCACTCTCTCCTTCTTTCTTTCTTTCTCTCTCTCTCTCTCTCCCTCTCTCTCTCCATCTGTGGACATGTCTCATTAATGCATGTTACTAACCAAACTGCTCTGTCGTCCAGCAGGTTCTCGTGGATCGTGGCTTATCGCATATTACTACTGTCATTATTACTACCATATCTGCTACTGTGGTCATTTTATCATTCATTGTAATTCATTGTCATTTTATCAGTCTTTGTAATTGTACAATATGTTTGTGTTGATTTGTCCTGTACACGTGAAATCCATTGCACGTCTGTCCGTCCTGGGAGAGGGATCCCTCCTCTGTGGCTCTTCCTGAGGTTTCTTCCACATTTTTTCCCTGTTAAAAGGGTTTTTTGTGGGCAAGTTTTTCCTCACTCGAACCGAGGGTCTAAGGACAGAGGGTGTCACTCCCTGTACAGATTGTAAAGCCCTCTGAGGCAAATGTATTTTATGACTTTGGGCTATACAAATAAAACTGATTTGATTTGATTTGATATCACCAACTTGCAGGTTCCTTTTAGTGCTATGCCAGCACTGTCTCGCTGTGATGTTGTGGAAGTACTCTTTTTTCCATCTACTCCAAAACTGTTCCGTCAAATATTGCACCTGACGCCACCTCTTTCTCCCGTAAAGATCCACTCTTTCAAAGGTGCCAGGAGGGGGCAAGGCAGCAGTGGACTTCATGGTGATCAGGTGGTTGGGAGTAAGTGGCTCTAAACTACTGGGGCTGTTCAGAGTGTCAACACTGAGTGGGCAGCTATTTACTATAGCCATGGTCTCGTAAAAGAAAGTACGCAATGAAGCGTCATCAAGCCTACCAGGGGACAATAGCAGAGTGGCATTCAGGACACTACGCACAGTTCTAATCTGCCGTTCCCACACACCACCTGCATAGCTAGCATGAGGTGCATTCATCACAAACTCACACTGTCTCTGTGAGAAATGCATTCAGTCTGTTCATGTCTAATTCTTTCAGTGCAGCATTCAGTTCATTTTTTGCACCCACGAAATTCGTGCCTTGATCACATTTGATTTGCCTTACAGCGCCTCTTAAAGCAATAAAGCATCTCAGTCCATTAATGAATGTGTCTGTAGACATGTCCTCTAACATTTCGATATGAATTGCTCTAGAGCAAAAACAGGTGAAAAGTAACCCGTACCTCTTTTGTTGTTTTCTTCCTTGCTTTGTCCAAAAAGGACCAAAACAGTCCATGCCGCAGTATGTGAACGGCAGCGAGGGTTCTGTTCGTTCCACTGGAAGGTCACTCATTCTTTGGCCGTCAACAGGCCTTCTCAGCCGTCGACAAATGACACAGTGACGGATGCAAGTTGCAACTGCTCTGCTCAGTCCGCAGATCCAATAGCCATTGGACCTAATCTCGTTGATGGTAAAGCCTTTACCCTGATGCTTCACCTTTTCATGATAGTGGGTAATGATGACTCTCGTTATGTGTTGTCCTTGTGGTATGACTGTGGGGTGTTTGAATGGAGTAGGGAAAGATGAGCGGCTGAGCCTACCTCCCACCTTGAGCACACCCTCTGCATCCAGGAAAGCATCCAGGTAATACAGCTTGTTCTGCCTTGGAAGCTGATGTCTGTTGCTCAGTAACTTTATCTCTTCCTTGTATGCTTGGTTCTGTAGATCTTTAATGATGAGTCGTTCTGCACATTGTCTCTCACTAACTGTAGAGAGGGCATTTGATTTATTCTTTCTAGCACGCCGCATCAGACGTGCCACAGCCTTGACTGCTTGAGACCAGGATGAAAACTTACAGAGTCTGTCCACAAGGCTAATTTGCTCTGAGGTCTCTGTCTGAAATGTCTGAGCCTTTCTAACTTCAGGGTCACCAACAGGCAACTCTAAAGACACTTTTGACGGCATTTCTATTTTGTTTTTCCACAAAAAGCTAGGGCCAGTGAACCAATCAGATGAAAGCAACTCGTCCACTGTTGTCCCCCTTGAAGCACAGTCTGCTGGGTTGTCATCAGTTGGTACATGAAACCACTGTTTGGGATCTGAGGCATGACGGATTTTCTGCACCCTGTTAGCTACAAAGGTGTGAAACCGGCGGGCGTCGTTATTAATGTAGCCTAGGACGACCTTTGAGTCCGTCCAGTAAAACTCCCCAATATCAGAGTAGCCTAATTTTTCCTTCAGCATGTTACTCACTGTGACTGAAACAACTGCTGCAGTGAGTTCTAACCTGGGTATAGTTGTTACCTTCAGCGGTGAAACCCGTGCCTTTCCCAGGAGAAGAGTACAGTGAACTTCTTCCCTTTCATTCACCATTCTCAGATAACTGCACTGTCCATAGCCAGTTGTACTGGCATCTGCGAAGTGGTGTAGTTCTGCTTTAGTTACCTTTCCAAAGCCAGCTGGTTGATAGCAGCGAGCTATTTGAATTCCTTCGAGTTTCTCAAGGTCATCTCGCCATCTCTCCCACCGTGACTTTAACTTCTCTAGAATAGTGTCATCCCATCCTGTTCCTTGATGGCACATTTCCTGGAGGACTTTCTTTCCGTTGAGGAGAAAGGGCGCAATGAAGCCGAGTGGGTCGTACACAGAGGCGACAGACAACAGGATGCCACGTCGTGTCGCTGGCTGGTCCTTGGGCGTGACGTTGAAAGTGAAACAGTCACTCTCAGTGTTCCAGTGTATTCCAAGTGCTCTTTCTAAGGCTGCATCATTGAATGTGAGACTTTTTGCTTTGGTGTCTGTGGCGTGTTCAGTTGCTGGGATGCTCTGTAGAACAGTATCGTTATTTGACACAAATTTGTGCAAGCGTAGACCTCCCTTAGCACACAAGTCACGTGCCTCCTTTGCTAGACAGATGGCCTTTTCTTCAGACTCGACACTGGCTACTCCATCGTCCACATAGAAGTCTCTGGCAATGAACTGTGACGGTAGTAGTTCGCACACCCTGGTGAGGATACAGCTCCAAAAAGATGGACTTTTCATTCTGAATTCCTGAGCCGATGTACTTGTGTCACTTCTCCCACCATAGGAATCGTAGGTAGTCACGGTCATTCTCTGAGACATGAAACTGATGGAACATTTTTTCTATGTCACACATAAAAGCAATACGATGTTGACAGAAGCGAATAAGTACTCCTGTCAGACTGTTTATCATGTCTGGGCCTGACAAAAGGTGATCATTTAGACTGCTCCCTTTGTACTTTGCTGAGCAGTCGAAAACCACTCTAAGCCTTTCAGGCTTTTTAGGGTGATAAACACCGTGGTGAGGTATGTACCACCTTTCTCCCTCAGTGCCTTCAGTAGACACTTCTTCTACGTCACCCCTTTTAATTATGTCCTTCATGTAATTTACATAGTCATTCTTGTATTTTTCATTTGCAATGAACTTTCTTTTCAGATGACTAAGCCTTACAACAGCAAGCTGCTTGTTGTCAGGTAAGCATGGCCTTTCTTTGAACGGGAGGGGCATTTCATAATGTCCATGTTTTTTTCTTTATGTTTTCCTTTAACTTGTCCAGAAAGATCAAATCTTCCTGAGAGACTGTTTTGTCATTTGCTGGAGTGTCTTTGAAGTCAGTCTCTAGAATTCTGAGGTTTGCGACTTTTCGCCTCTAAACACTGGGGCTGTTCGAGTGTCAACAGTGAGTGGGCGGCTATTACTATAGCCATGGTCTCGTAAAAGAAAGTACGCAATGAAGTGTCATCAAGCCTACCAAGGGGACAATGCAGAGTGGCATTCCGGACACTACCCACAGTTCTAATTGCCGCTCCCACACACCCCTGCATGGCTAGCATGAGGTGCGTTCATCACAAACTCACACTGTCTCTCTGTGAGAAATGCATTCAGTCTGTTCATGTCTTTCTTTAGTGCAGCATTCAGTTCATTTTTTGCACCCACGAAATTCGTGCCTTTGATCACATTTGATTTGCCTTACAGCGCCTCTTAAAGCAATAAAAGCATCTCAGTCCATTAATGAAGTGTCTGTAGACATGTCCTCTACATTTCGATATGAATTGCTCTAGAGCAAAAACAGGTGAAAAGTAACCCGTACCTCTTTTGTTGTTTTCTTCCTGCTTTGTCCAAAAAGGACCAAAACAGTCCATGCCGCAGTATGTGAACGGCGGCGAGTTCTGTTCGTTCCACTGGAGGTCACTCATTCTTTGGCCTTCAACAGGCCTTCTCGCCGTCGACAAGTGACACAGTGACGAATGCAAGTTGCAACTGCTCTGCTCAGTCCGCAGATCCATAGCCATTGGACCTAATCTCGTTGAGGTAAGCCTTACCCTGATGCTTCACCCTTTCATGATAGTGGGTAATGATGAGTCTTGTTATGTGTTGTCCTTGTGGTATGACTGGGGTGTTTGAATGGAGTAGGGAAAGATGAGCGGCTGAGCCTACCTCCCACCTTGAGCACACCCTCTGCATCTAGGAAAGCATCCAGGTGATACAGCTTGTTCTGCCTTGGAAGCTGATGTCTGTTGCTCAGTAACTTTATCTCTTCCTTGTATGCTTGGTTCTGTAGATCTTTAATGATGAATTGTTCTGCACATTGTCTCTCACTAACTGTAGAGAGGGCATTTGATTTATCCTTTCTAGCACGCCGCACCAGATGTGCCACAGCCTTGACTGCCTGAGACCAGGATGAAAACTTAAACAGTCTGTCCACAAGGCCAATTTGCTCTGAGGTCTCTGTCTGAAATGTCTGAGCCTTTCTAACTTCAGGGTCACCAACAGGCAACTCTAAAGACACTTCTGACGGCATTTCTATTTTGTTTTTCCACAGAAAGCCAGGGCCAGTGAACTAATCAGATGAAAGCAACTCGTCCACTGTTGTCCCCCTTGAAGCACAGTCTGCTGGGTTGTCATCAGTTGGTACATAAAACCACTGTTTGGGATCTGAGGCATGACGGATTGTCTGCACCGTTAGCTACAAAGGTGTGAAACCGGCGGGCGTCGTTATTAATGTAGCCTAAGAGTACCTTTGAGTCTGTCCAGTAAAACTCCCCAATATCAGAGTAGCCTAATTCTTCCTTCAGCATGTTACTCACCGTGACTGAAACAACTGCTGCAGTGAGTTCTAACCTGGGTATAGTTGTTACCTTCAGCGGTGAAACCCGTGCCTTTCCTAAGAGAAGAGAACAGTGAACTTCTTCCCTTTCATTCACCATTCTCAGATAACTGCACTGTCCATAGCCAGTTGTACTTGCATCTGAGAAGTGGTGTAATTCTGCTTTAGTTACCTTTGCAAAGCCAGCTGGTTGATAGCAGCGAGCTATTTGAATTCCTTCGAGTTTCTCAAGGTCATCTCGCCATCTCTCCCACCGTGACTTTAACTTCTCCAGAATAGTGTCATCCCACCCTGTTCCTTGATGGCACATTTCCTGGAGGACTTTCTTTCCGTTGAGGAGAAAGAGCGCAATGAAGCCGAGTGGGTCGTAGACAGAGGCAACAGACGACAGGATGCCACGTCGTGTCGCTGGCTGGTCCTTGGGCGTGACGTTGAAAGTGAAACAGTCACTCTCAGTGTTCCAGTGTATTCCAAGTGCTCTTTCTAAGACTGCATCATTGAATGTGAGACTTTTTACTTTGGTGTCTGTGGCGTGTTCAGTTGCTGGGATGCCCTGTAGAACAGTATCGCTATTTGACACAAATTTGTGCAAGCGTAGACCTCCCTTAGCACACAAGTCACGTGCCTCCTTTGCTAGACGGATGGCCTTTTCTTCAGACTCGACACTGGCTACTCCATCGTCCACATAGAAGTCTCTGGCAATGAACTGTGACCCTAGTGGGTGTGTGTGACTGTGTTCTTTGGCAAGCTGCTTTAATCCGTAGTTCGCACACCCTGGTGAGGATACGGCTCCAAAAAGATGGACTTTCATTCTGAATTCCTGAGCTGATGTACTTGTGTCGCCGTTCTCCCACCATAGGAAGCGTAGGTAGTCACGGTCATTCTCTGAGACATGAAACTGATGGAACATTTTTTCTATGTCACACATCAAAGCAATACGATGTTGACGGAAGCGAATAAGTACTCCTGTCAGACTGTTTATCATGTCTGGGCCTGACAAAAGGTGATCATTCAGACTGCTCCCTTTGGACTTTGCTGAGCAGTCGAAAACCACTCTAAGCCTTTCGGGCTTTTTGGGGTGATAAACGCCGTGGTGAGGTATGTACCACCTTTCTCCCTCAGTGCCTTCAGTAGACACTTCTTCTACGTCACCCCTTTCAATTATGTCCTTCATGTAATTTACATAGTCATTCTTGTACTTTTCATTTGCAATGAACTTTCTTTTCAAATGACTGAGCCTTACAACAGCAAGCTGCTAGTTATCAGGTAAGCATGGCCTTTCTTTGAACGGGAGGGGCATTTCATAATGTCCATGTTCGTTTTTCTTTATGTTGTCCTTTAACTTGTCAAGAAAGATCAAATCTTCCTGAGACTGTTTTGTCATTAGCTGGAGTGTCTTTGAAGTCAGTCTCTAGAACTCTGAGAGCATCCAAAGAAGTCACCGCAGGTAGCTCCCTCATGGTTACTCTGTGGCAGTGACTAGTAAGAAGTGAGTCAGAGTGAGGAGCTGAGCAGCCAACAATAGTCCACCCTAAGTCAGTGAGAATGGCGAAGGGTTCGTCATCCTCACCTGTTATGACTCGCCTGGGCACAAGCGTTCTCGGACAGTTGTAGCCGATTAGTAGCCCCACTTCACAACTAAGCAGTGGTGGTATCTGGTCTGCTATCGTGTGTAGATGGTGCCATCTTTTGGCTGTTTCATGCGTTGGAATATGCTCCCTGTTTACAGGTACAGTCTTTGGTGTATGCAGGGGGCAAACTAATGTGCGCAGTGGAATTGAAACCTCTCACACGCAGGCCAGATGCTCTTTCACTTTTTAAGACCATATTCTCACCCATCATGGTAGTGAGTTTCAGTTTAACTGGGTAAGTAGTCAGCTGCAGTTCATTACTTACATCTTGTTCGATGAATGTCGTGTCGCTTTGTGTATCCAGCAGGGCATACACAAGTTTCTCTCTGGATGGATCCTTTTCATTGGAAACCCAGACCGGCACTATCATGGAAGTATTTGCTGATTGACCTTGGCTGGTGACGTTGAGGGACGTAGCAGATGCTGGTTCCATTTCACCGTGTCGTGCTGGATTTGGCCTTTCTTCCTTTACCTTGTTCTCACTTTTTCTGTAGCTGTCGTCATGAAGACAGGTGGGATGTCGTCCTTTGCACAAGCCGGCACTCCTTAGCCCCGTGACCAGGTTTGAGGCAACCATAACACAGTTTGTTGTCTTTGACATAAGTCCTTCTGTATTCTAGTGTCTCTTTCAGGAAATCTGGGCATTTGTAGAGCTGATGATTGCTCTCCTGACATAACATGCACGGGTTTTTGGCCCTTTCCTTTGGTGTTGTCTGATTACTATTGTCCACCACTGTTTGTGTGTTAAAAACACTGGCCTTGTTATTTTTATTGACTCTTGTGTTTACCTTGTCATTACAGGATTCGGCAGAATGGAGAGCGAAGAGAGAAGTGACTGGATTGCAGGCAGTTTCCGCCTCCATGGACATGAACTTGGCAAACTCTTTAAAACTGGGAAAATCTTTTCTCTCTGTGAGACGAACGGTCACTTGCCGATTCCACCTTGAGGCTAACCACTCAGGCAATTTCCTTATCAACTTCTGATTTTCTTCACAATCATTTAAGATATTTAAACCCTTTACATGAGGCATGGCCTGCAGACAAGCATTTAAGAAATCAGAGAAATTTCTCAGTCCTTCAGCATCTTTGCCCTGAATCTTAGGCCAATTGGATAACTTTTCTCTGAAGGCCTTTTGGATGATGAACGGCTGGCCATACCTTTGATTGAGCTTGGTCCAAGCGTCACTGTATGCTGCATCATCACTGTGATAGAAAGTACCTTCTAAACACTTCTGAGCTGAGCCACCTACATAGCGCTTGAGATAGTGCAGCTTATCAGCAGTGGAAATATTCTTTCTATCTATGAGCGCCATGAACGAGGCTTTCCACTCAATAAAGTCAATTGGATTGCCATTAAATACAGTGGGCTCTGGCATTGGCAGTCTATTGATAGCAATGCTGTACTGAACAGCTTGGGCAAGGCAGGAAACGTTGATGGGAGAAGGTGGAGTGGCAGCTTGATAGGGCTGTGTTGGGGCATGAAGAGGAATATGGTTGTGTGGCAGGGTATCACGAAAGGACTGAAAGGACTGGGCATCAGACTCCTCTTTAACTTCTCTGTCGTAGGCTTTGAATCTGGCTTTAGCGGCCTTTAAGTCTCTTTCAGCTTGCAAGTGTTCGAATTCTGCTTTGTGTCTTTCTAATTCTTTCCTCAAGCACTCTTATCTTCTCCTTTTGTTTCTTTTCTTCCAACAGCACCTTATATTCAGCCTCCTTTGCGGCTAAATTCGCCGCCACTTCAGCTCGCTTGGCAACAACACTTGAGTGATGGGAATGACGACTGAGTTCAGAGGCAGAGCCATAAATGGACCGTGCATAGTCTGGCTCGCGTAGCTCACGCAAGCGCCTTGCTTCATTTTCTGCGTCATATTCGCCATTTATGCCTGTCAGTCTTTCATTTAGGACTCTCATTATGTCACCTGTTACTGCCACGCAAGCATCAACTTTACGCCTTAGCTCTGGATGAGGTGTGCCTCGTGCTCTCAGTTCGTCGAACATTTTCAAAACGTCCACTTTCATTTTCTCTAGTTCGTCGGCAAGGGATGCTAGGTGCTTTTCTGTTAGCTCATAGTTCAGCTCCTGTCGTGTCCTACGAGCTAGAGCTTTCCACTGTTCATAAAGGCTAGCAAGTTTCTTTTCCCTTTTGCTCTGTTCTTCTTGACGGTATGCTAGCATTTTTTCAGTGGGATTTCTCGCGCGCTCTGAGCGCCTAACTTTATCAAAACTATCTTCGTCATCTTTTAACAGTTCAGCAAGCATATTTTCATTCTTTTGCAAAGTCTCTTTGAGTTCTTGCCGGATAGCACCTTTTTCTGTTTCCCTTTTTAGCATTTCCTTGCTTTCCTCTATTACCTTAGGAAGGGTAGCTATCTGTTTCTCCTTATCGCCGTGTGAAAAGGCATCGTCTCCCTCCATTTCTGTTAGCTTTTATCCGTAAGTCATGTTGTTGTTCTTGAAGTTCTTTTTCTCACCACCACACCGTCTTCAACTAACCGCCATCCTTTGTTCCTTTTCATCCGTAGTTTCCTCCGTTGAAATCTTCTTAGCAGGCTAGCTGGAGAGGTGAAACTCTTACTGTAATGGTCCCCGTAATTTTGTGGCAATGATCTTCAACTGCTGGTTAAGTTTATGTTTTTTATTTTGAGTTTGTGCCTCATTACGGGTCCAAACTGAAAACATTGGCTAGATAGCGCTATGTGACCATCTCTTACGAGCGCTGCAGTCTGACTGAACGATTCCTGTAGCAGGCGCAGTAGCACGGACATTAAGCTTTTCAAAATAAAAGTTCCTCTTACCACAGTGCATAGAAAGGCATACAGGTCCTCTGTACATAAACAAAACTGACTGCTAGTAGAAAGATATTAATGCAGTATCAAAAAATAGAAATTATCTTGCATATTGATAAGGTAATTCACCTAAAATAATGGACATTTTATGGGGTCATTTACACTAAGCATGAAAAAAATATAAACTTCTCCCATTTCTACACTCCAGGTCCAGCCTCCTACTCTCTGCCACCTGTGCTGGGGCACAAAACTGCACTGCCTGGACTCACAGGTATGTCCAAAATCGCCATTAAGCCCTTTTTTTCAACACCAACACCATTATAATTATCATAACTAATATTGTCTGTCCCTGATTCATCCATAAAGGTATTTCTAAGCATGACCCCACTAAATACAAAGCACCAATGTTCAGTTTTGGGACGCGTCATGATACTGGCAGATCTGATTGCTCCCCTGGACCAAGATACCTCATTCCCTCCAACATCACCAGAGAGGGACGAGATGGCACTCCTGCATTTTCACTCCACAGCCGTCCAAAACAGCCAGGATTGTTCCAGACCCCAGGACCAGGTCAGAAAAAAACCTTACACATTAAAACTGATTTTGTAAAAGCCCATGAAAATTAAACACTGCTGATTCATCTACCCACTAAACGGCAGCAATATTCCACCTTTGTCATGATTATTGTCATCTGAGTTTACCTGTCAGCAGTGTCTTTACATAACTTTCTTTGGTGTTTCAGGCAAATATTCCCCAGAACAATCAGGAAAGTTGATCTTCCGCACAGCTCCTGCTTTTTCTCTCTCTGGGAGGAGCAAAGACTGACTGATATCTGACAAAACACCAGGTCACATTTTGCGTTTAGTGACAATTTATTGCTGTGGATTACAAATGTTCATGGCACAAAAAATATAAACTTCTCCCATTTCTACACTCCAGGTCCAGCCTCCTACTCTCTGCCCCCTGTGCTGGGGCCCAAAACTGTCTGCAAATCTGCAGCTCCCACCTACTCCCTCTATGGCCGCAGCAAAAATGGAAGCTTCCATGAGGACCTGAAGAAGGTACATTGTCATACACACTGTCATAAAAACTGTGAATAAAGAAAAGCTAGGAAATCCTGTGATTTATTTTCTTTTTGTTTCCCATCCAGACTCCTGGACCTGCTGCCTACAAAGTTGTGAACACTTGTCTTTACCAGAAAAAACCTCCCCAATACAGCATGACAGGCCGCAGTTGCACCACTTATTGTAGATGTGACTGAGTAATGTCATATAGAATCTCACACAACAGTATCGAATAAAGCACAAAAAGAAACTGCTCAAGGTTATTGAGAATGGGCTTGGTTGTATTTGCACTTGTCACTTTGTTTTTGGGTTATGACCACTATCAGTATTTGTAGGAAATTATACCCAATTAAAACCAGTGGCCCATGTCTGACATTTGTGTTACTGTAACATGGGTTTTAAGAATGTGTTCCTTCCCTGCTGGTTTAGAGAACTGATTATTAATTAATAATACTAATTATTTTTGATTAGTAAACTATCCATTCCAGGAGGGAAATAATATACTTCTTTGGTTATTTACTGTAGTTTTTTAAAACATGGTCATAGCAGCAAAACACAAATATCCTGCAGTAAACTGCAAGTATAATTGCAATTATGTACACCGTTGTTTGTCCAGAGAGCATTGACTTGACAGTAAATATATTTTTCAGATAGATGATCTCAAATACAAGGCCATACAGGAAAAACAACTTCACTGTAAAATGTCCTGGAGTGGCCAAACCAAATAGTCCAATCAAAAATTTATTTCATGACTTGCTGTTTATGGTCATTTGAACAGCTGATTTGGAAACATGCAATAATCAGATGTGCAAAGATGATAAATGCCAGTCTGGAAGCTAATGACTCTACTTTTTTAGGCATAAACATCTTATTTGCAATTACAATTATTCTAATATAAAAATGGTAATTAGAAGAATGCTTTTTCAGTTTTGCTGTAGCTTGGATATTATGTCCCAAAAATAAATAAATAAATAAAATAAAAAATAAAATGAAAGAAATAAATAAATGTGAATTGTATGTTCTTCCAGAGCCTTGCTGACTGTAGCAGGTGGTGCTAGGGTTCCTTTTTTATATTCTGGCTAGAGAATTGGAGTGCTTTTTTTCACAATACTTTGAAGTTTAAGATGCCTCAGTTTAAGTTTAAGTGCCTACGGCACTCGTCAACTACACCCAGAGCTTGCTTTTCTTATTAGTGACGAGTGTCGTAGGCACTAATAATAAAAGGTAGAAACACAATAGGTTCCCGCAGCTTCGCTGCATGGACCCCAATTTCTCCTCTGGCCACTTTCTTTTCTTGGCATTGTATCACTGTTGCATGCATTCTGTGCCAGTGGCTGTGAGAGAGCCTAAAATGTAAATCTATGCACAGATCGTGACAAGGAACTGTTTGCAGGACTGACTGTTACTGTACAAAAGTTGCTGTTCCTATTTCAGTGTGTGCAAAAATGCACAGCAGCTTTCTAAATCTTAAAACATCCACCAACAATAACAGCAGAGGGGTAATTCACTCTCTGCTGGAGGCATGCTGCGGTCTGACTCTGCAGCAAAGCTTCTGTGGGACTTAGTGCAGACACTGACAGTGCAGTTTTAGTGAAGCTTTAAAAAACTCTAAACTCTGATAGACAACTGAAGTGTGAAGCATACTTGTCCACAGTCCACTAGACCGTGTAGTGTTACTAAAAGGTTAGAAAAATGAAAAGAAAGAAGAAGAAGAAAAAACAACCTCAACCGTACCAATCAATTCTTTAAGTTCCCTTAAAGGCAGTCTCTCTGGTGCAACATTCCTCATTCTCCTGTGAGTTATAGCTGTATCTGAACATGTGTTTAAATTAACGAAATCAGCCAGTTTACAAATTAATCTTTTTAACAACTGCCTGGAAGTTTATTAGTGTAAACAGCTGCATTTGTATGAATTGTAATGACAAAATGAATCACGTATCCTCATTCTCCTTCTAAACGCTCATCTTTAAATATTAGAAAGATAAGAGCTCTCTCTAGTGGTATTATCAGGAAAGTACAAATAAAATGTTTATTAACACTGCAGACAGTTAAACAGTAAAAACATTGATGTTGCCAATATATATCACATGTAGTATGCAGTGACTTGCGTTTATCATCACGGCCTGTGCGCCTTTATGATCTGTAGGACATGTTTTTATTGTCATTACATTGACAATAAAAGGCTACAAGACTACAGTGGTAGGACTGTAGTACCCAAATCATGACACAGAAGGGCGCTGGTGAGATGTTGTGTTACAGTCCCTCCACACTTCAACAAAGTGAGTCCCTCTTGCACAGTTTCTACTTACCTCAGCATCTGACAACAGCTATTATAAGCTGCTGAATAGGAGAGAAGAAGGTGGAAGTGGAGCACTGCTTCGACTGCACCATGCTCCTTTAGCACGCTGTAGTAAATGAATGCTGGATATAAACTGAACATGAAAAATATCAGGGGCACTTAGTGGACACGCTGAGGCCATTATCACATATTAAAGCCCCATATTAAATCTACTGTAACACATATGTGGATAGAGAGAAGCTGAAAAGTTTACACAAATTTCCACAGACAGTCACATTTTAAAATCATTTATCAAGGCATTTGTTATTTCTCCTGAAGTGGTCACTGTAAGCAATTATTAATGGTATAATAAGATTAGGATTGGATAATCCACCCGTATGGTTCTTTGTATATTGTTGCATTGTGTTTTTTATATGTATTACACTCCTTACTCACTATACTGGTGGTTCATGTACCCCAATTATAATGTGTTTATCTGTGGGAATGTCCAAACCATGAGGAGTTCAGAGAAGGAGTGGCCACAGGCTGATGTAGTATCATAGTTTGCATATTCTCCATCAAAACTGTACAGTTTTTTTTTATTAACATTTGAACTATATGATAGTTAAATATAAGACAACTACTGAATTTAAGCATGAAGTCCATTTTGAGTACTGAGAAATAGGTCATCGTTCTGATCCCAGTTTAGTAAATTATTGTGGTTTTTATTCACATAATTATATTATTTCTCTTTATTTATTATTCCTCCCATCTCTTTTTTTTTCACTTTCATGTTAAATTCCCCTATCGAATGTCATTACAGCCCACCACCGATACTTTGTTTTTAGTTCAAATCAGGGTTAATCCCAAAGCCGAATATTACCATGAATGAAAAGAGAAGTGGTTAAATATAGCCAGTGATTTTAGCCCTGTTTGAATGGTGTTCATTGTTTGTGACTTTGTGTAATCCCCCTACTCGTGTTAAAGCTCTTCTTTGTAAACTAATAGAAGGGAAAAGATCCACAATTTGAAATAAATAAAAGCTGTGGTAGACTGTGACAAATGCACATGGACTTAAACCTGTCCTGTCAATACAAAGAGGCAGTGATTAATAATATTTGTTCACAGTTTATTTCCGTAAACTTTGCTGCAAGAGATTATACAAGTCTTGTCTGCTGTTTGGTGACATTTTTCTGTCAGACCTGTTTGAATATTAATATTAATGTGTGACACACAGAAAGCTCATTTTCTATGCATGCATACACTGTCGACAGTCTTTTCACAGAAACATACATAAGCCTTTATCCACTGTAGAACACACCAGACCACGTAAGCAGTGCAGGCTTCATGTGCTGTTGTGACAGCAGGTGTCTGGCCCCTTTCCAAGGTCTACTACAGCAAAGCAGCTGAGGGCCTTATCCAGCTTAATGCACACATGTCAGTATGTAAGCCAGTGTCAACCAAACCTGAGCATCAACATTTTTTTTTCCTGATGAGTGCAAACAACCTCTTGTTTCTTTGTTTCTGATCTAAACTAGATGTCACCTGCATGAGTTCACGTGCGTGAAAATAGCTCAGTGGAAAGATATGTTCAAGGAAGCTGGCCTGATCATTAACACAGATAAGGTTCCCTGCTTCAGGTCAAGTTTCAATCAGTCATTTGTCAAGCTTGTTATGAGGTTGTGCATGCACACACGCACACACGCTCAGACTCCTTTCTGCAGGAACAAATATGCATGAAATTTCCAAAGACAGTAAAACACATATAGGCAAAGTCATAAGGTAAGGAGGTGGAGTTATAGCAGGTTGTAAAAGCCCAAGTGTTTAACTTCTTCCTAACTCATATGTAGCCACTGTCTGTTGAAAACCATCCATATATCTCTATTTTAAAATTTTCAGATAAACTGAGTGAGTCCAGACAATTATGTCTAAGGCTAAAATACCTTCAAACAGGACTGAGAGTCTACAGCCATGCTAGACATGTGCTGTTCTTAGACATACTGATGTTTTGAGGCAATTTAGTGCTCATTCTAAAATGTTAGTCTGCTGACATACTAAACTGAGATGTAAATATTAGCATGTCCACATAAATCAACACTAAAATGCTGACCTTTATCAGGCCAGATGTTTACCTTGTTCACCATTTCAGTTAAGTGTGTACAGCTGAGACCGATTGAATTAATTTGGCTGGAATTTGGTCATAAACCAATCAGTAATTCATCACAAGGGGAACATGCATATCTGAATATTTTTTTCATGGCAGTCCATCTAATAGTTGTTGAGATGGATTGCTTACAAATTGAGCCTTATCGTGCACGATCAGTGGATCACCATTCATCATCGGGGAACCATGAATGTATAATTTGTTTTGCCAATCCAGGAAGCAGATGTTGAGATATTTCACTAAATGAAAACTTTAACCAAATGGTGACCAAATGGTGGTGTTAGATAGAATGTCAGTTTGATTTATTCTAATGTCAATGTACAAATGTCAATCTACCCGCTGAAGTAGTGGATCGGCCAACAGGAGCCATGCTGCTAGGATGGCTGAAAACTCAATAAATTATTTAAACTTGCACTGTCACAAAGTTTGAAACAAAGCACCTTTTCTCATGTCATGAAAAGGTGACAGAACCTAGATTCATGGTTTTCATTTAACAGCAACAATATATGAATCCACACATATAAACAAATTCAAATTTCATTTCTTATGTGACACCACACATGAATTACTCTTTTAACAGTCAGAAGTTTTGAGGTTGTGCTGTATTATTGTCCCCATGATTGCCTTTCAGCAGGGGATGCGATCATCTGCAGGCATATTTTCTGTCACCATGGAAACCAGAGCAGCTGTAGGAGGAGTGGGCCAACAGGAGAGGAGGGAGTAAGCTGATGTCCAGGAGGCGTAGCCTAACCAAGTCTCATGTGGGTCCCTGAGATGAAACAATGGCAGGAAGAGAGTGGGCTGCTTTACAGGCCCTCTGTGCTCTCTATCGCTGTCTGCCTCTCTTTTTTGTTATTTCTGTCTCCTTCTGTCAATCTGTGAGCGGGTCTCTCTCTATATCGTCCCACACAAACACACACTAACACACACACAGATACACACAGCCCTAGAATCGGACTGTCTGAAAGAAAGCTGAGAGGACAATGAAAACAAAAACAGGATGCCAGAGAGAATTTATCTGTCCAGGAGGAATGAGCTTTCCACTTTAAAACTGCAACTAGACACAATGCAGAAGTGGAGTGGATGAGTCAGGCTCTTATAGTATATTAGGAATGAGATAATACTTATAAATTACTCCTGCTGCCTCACTTTATCGACAGCATGGGTGTTTTATTTCTGAGAGTGATATGAGAGCCATGAGAAGGCAGAAGAGAACATCATTATATGAACACCTCATATTAACGCAATGAAGATTAAAGGTCTGTGAGTGTGTAAGGCTCTATAAAATGCATCTTATCATTGATCTGTTAATTTTTTTTACCTTAAATTTTATATCTGCAGACACTACAGGTCCTCCTCCACTCTGTTTTTCACCCATTTTGCAGCTACAATAGTTTTAACTATGCACTGGCAACCCAAGCGTGAGGCGAGATGGTTGCAACCACCACCAATTGACTAAATCCATTCAAAGACAAATCCATAACCAATATGAACATTTCATCCACACACCAATAACAATAAAATAAGAAGAGCCTAAAGCCATGCTAGCAGCTCTGTGGGACACGTGTAGAGGTGCTCATAGACCAAAGTGTTGTAAAGTGGTGGATAGAGCCAGTCCATCTAATGGCTAACCATATCATCCTCTGGGGACCCTGAATGGCTGTACAAGATCTAACAGAGACATTTTATTCCAGACCAAAGTGGTTGACTGACCAACATTGCTATTCCTGGAACTGTGGTTCTCATATGGCAAAAAACTGTGTTTATGGAACCATTTGCCCAAATCTGAGTACGTAGTTGATACATTGTGAATTGTGAGCTTGAAGGTTTGTTTTGACCTTGGAAAAATTGGCTTGACAAGAAATTCTTAGCCCAAGGCGTACTTACTGGAAATTGACATTTTCCAGTAACTGACCCTGGTGCCAAATATTTTCTTGCATTGTGTTGTCTTTTACATACTCAGATTCAAGTGTATTTCCTCCTGTGCCCATGGGCTATATAGTGTAATGGCTAACAAGCTGATGTTCAGCAAATTCTGAGTCTCTGGAGAACTATTCTTTTTGAGAAGAATAGTATCTGTATGGCTTTACACCACAGGGATAAAATGAAACCAGATTTTGTCCTTTGAAGGACCAGTGTGTAGGATATAGCCCTCTCCTTCCTATCATGGAGGAGAAACTATTGTGGCCAAGGAAAATGCGAAAGGTTATATTAAGAACCAGTGTATTGGTGGATATAAAACGCTCAATCTTAGATAACAAAAACATAACAATTCTTATTTTCAGGTAATTATACATAACTGAGAACACAGTTAAGAATGTTCTGTTTAATTTCTGTCCTAGTCTGATATATATATAATAGTGCCCGCTAAATCTTATCTTAAATTTTGCACCCTAGACTCTTGATATGGAAATATCTTATCGGATTCTGGTTTGCATACAACCTTCCTGTTACACAGTAATGTAATACTGTGATCCTGTATTCCTTCTCTGTGGTTCGCTTCATACCCTAGAGACTAATGCAAATCTATTACAGGTTTGGCTGTTCTCCAATTATGCCTTTGTATCATCAAGGGTTTTGCAAAGGTTGTTTTTTCTTTAGCAGTCACAGAGCCGCTATTATAAATGTTGTCTTCTGCTGCAGCCATAAATGCACATTTATAAATGCATTGAACTTCAAAGTACATTGGTGTTAAATGGCGATCTCTCACATACTGTATAGACCCAAGGTAACGCGACCAAGACATCAGTTAGTGTCTAAAAGACACCACATTTAAACTGATTTCAAAATATGTGAGGGACTTCAAAAAATTTGATTCATGACTTTAAACAAAATTGTTTATTAGTACATTTATGACTTGTGACTGAAGTTCACATTTTAGATGATGCTCAGAATAACAAATAAGATTAAACTAGGAATAGTATTTATTACCATTTAATGTTTTTCATATGTACACAATTTCTATCAACAGTGTTTTCACTTGGTTATCATATTAGGTCATTTAGATGGTGCTAGTGGGATCTGTTTATTAAGGGTAATAGTAAATCAAAGTAAGCTTTATGTGTACACATACAAAGAAGAGTTTACAGTTTTGGTTGCTCTCAGTGTGCATAGACACAGTCCCAAGAACAATCAAGAAGATAGAAATAGACATAGAAATACAAATAAAATATAAAGACAAGCAAAATGACATCTTGTAAATTATAAACATGGATATAATGCGCAAGAGTGCAAAGGATGCTGGAATAAATATTGAATTATACCTCTCACTGTATCTCTGCATGTCTCGCATTTTCGTATGTGAAGCTCGACAGATTTTCATCACATGTTTTCATCACAGTTACCTCTGAGCTACGAGGTGACAAACTCATACGGCACAGTTGTTGTGGAGGCCGGCGTGGTGACGTCAGGCGCAAGGTGAGAAGGATAACGTTGTGAGCGCGAGGAGGAGAGAGGGAGACAGAGCGGCCTCTCTGATGTCACAAAGGCAGCGCGAGCTTCTCCTCCTGACATCTGTTTGTTGTCACCGTTCACAGCGAGACTCATCAGTGTTGAACCACATGGAAAAATCCTCTTTACACGCTCAGCCGAGCCTTCAAACGCCGACGGGGCTGTCGACGGCGTTTTCTCAGGTAAATAAAACGGTCCAGGTAGTGGGTCTCTTTGTTTTCAGTAGGCTAGCTGCTGCTTAATGATTTGATACAAAGCGTGGTCAAAAACAATGATGTTGTTTTGCACAACAAAGCGACCAGAGGTGGAATAATTGGTTTATGTGTAGTTTTTTTTTTTTGTGTGTGTGTCATTTTCTCCGTTTGGCTTTTATATTTCTCTCCTCCTGTCTGGAAGCGTTGCTGGTTGCTAAGGATTCAGGACCTGTTGTTATGGGCGTGTTTTTTCCCTGCCTGCATGTGCAGCTGCTACACATTGACATGAGTTGTATGTGGATTTTTATTGCAATTCAGTGCTGTAATATTATGCATGATAGCTGGCTAAAACACTCAGTATAACAAAGTATAGACTGTGGACTGTATTACATCAAACATAATTTTAGCAATCTTTGCAACAGTTTCTTGTTGTTTAGGTAAGACATAAAACAGGAATTAAATACAGCTTCATTTCCAGTGTTTTTCATTAGCTGATATTAGATATTATTCCCACGGTAATCTGTTTAAATTAAACATATGATTCACAACACACAAATAATTTCCCCCTGGGATTATTAAAGTATTTCTGATTCTGATTTAAAATTAAGGTAGTTTATTTTAGCTGCAGTCGGCCATCCATACTGTGTGAGGAGGCTCCAGATTTGTTCAAGAGTTAAAATTGTAAAATACATTTGTGGATTTGAACCTCTGATTTTTGCAGCTCATTGTTAGTCGTGCACATTGAGAAGAACTGGATGCCAGTAGGGCTAAATAAATTAGAAAAATGCATGCTACACTAATATAATTGACTAATAGATTAAGAGGCAGAGCAAAGATTGCTTCCAAGTCCAAGAGTGCAAAGTACTACTGCTTTTGTAATCCACTTTTGCTCCATATGGCGAGAGAAGAGGAGGTATTCCAGCTTTCATTACTAGTAGCTTAAGCCCTGCACGGGTCAGGTAGACAGCTGTGACCTCACACGAGCATGCATTTGTTTTGTTTTGGTTTGACGCAATGTGAAATCTGTTTCCAAAAGAGAGAAGTTGGATACATAGTGTTAGGATAACTTTTAAAAGAAGAACCCTCGAATAAGGAGGACTGGATTCAAAACATCAAAGTTACGTTGAATTTATTCTTCTTGTACAAGAAGGAGCGTTTAACAGTGCAACACACAGAAGGGGCTACAGAGAAAAGGCTCCCTGAGGAGCTCTAACAGTTGGTTCTTATACAGTTTTCTTAAAATGGGCTGTCTCTGACATTTCCTCACTAACAATTTCCTTTTTTGGTTTTCCGCTTAGTAATGAACATTGTGTTTCTTGTCCAAAATGACACTTCCCCTAACCTGTCTCTCTTGTCCTTGAGCTATTTTTTAATTATCTCTCCCTAGCCTCAGTAAACACATGCCAGATAAGGGGAGTGGGAGAGATAGGCAAAAGACAGAAAACACACACACTCTCTATAAGAGTTAAAACCTCTGCACCCCAGCATACTCCTAATTTTTTATAACACATAGAATTATGTCAAATATATGGTAAAATTAGTCATATACCTGAAGTTTTAACTCCTTAATATCACTATTAGCATTGGCCCCACTATTCTTCAGGCTTTAGATCAAATAAATAATAGCTATGATATCTCTCTGACTGTTGCTGCCATTAGCAGTATCAAGAAAGGACAGGCAGTGGTTGTGAAATGGTGGAAGAGATATGACAAAGGAAATAAGCTTAACCCTATCATTCATCAGGTTACAAGCTATAACTCATGTTTCAATCATTTACCATGGTTGTTATGATCATGCGGGTGTAGGGTTTCAAATTTAGGTCCGGTGTTAATTTATAGCTCTTCTGTGGAGACTATATGCTCACTCCCTGCTTTATTAACTGCTCTTTATTGCCTGTAAGTCATACAACTATGATGTGCGCGTCATCTAAGGCATGACAGTGATGTACCGCATGAATGTGTGGTCGTAGGGAAAGAGCAAGGATTTTTTTACAGTGATGTGTCACATTGTCTTTTTATAGAATATGAGCTGTGAGCATCAGTTCAAAGATAGTTATCATCTTTCCAAAATCCCCAGGCCTGTGCATCTGTCAAACCAACTTGTAGTCTTAAGTATGAAGCTGAATCTGCGCATATGTGGCGGTCAACAGTTGGTGTTGGTGCTGAGCAAGGGCTGAGCACTTTTAATCATTTTTATCATACAATAAAATTAAAACTTTCTACAATACCTAATAAACCAATTTCAGGACCTCTGATTTGGGTGAAAATCATGCCATAAAAACATGTCCTCTGTGAAGTTATGTAAGATCCAAATAAGTTGTGGAGTTTTGTTTGTTTACTATTTTGCTTTCATTTTCTTTCTGAGATTTGTGCAGGGACATATTTTGAATGATACATTAATAAACATGAATAGCACCAGATCATTGAAGCTTTCTACCTGTGCTTTCAGAACGAGTTCAGCTACATCACCCAGGTGAATTAATGTGCCAAACTTTGCAGCCATAAAAAACAATGAGCGGAAACACCCACATCGCTGTGGGTGCAATGCAGGAATTCGATCGCTACAGCACAGTCCTACCTAATTGTATGTATGAGCCGAAAACATGTGCATGACTTTTTTTCATCGCATTAAAAAAACCTTTTTTTGTACTTGTGACTGAACTATCTACTACAGATTATGCATTTTACTATATTTTCACTGGTTTGTGTGGGACAGTGGATTGAAAATGAACTGGCATCAACCAAATGAATTTCAGAGTTTGATGATGCAGCATATCACAGTTCATTCACCACTTCTGTTTCTGTGCGTCTGTACATGCATGAGCATATCGAATAGGCTGGCATGCCACCATGTTTTAATTGCATGTGTGAGTTATCGGTATGAGTGACGTGTTGCATCATTCTGGCTTTGTGTCACCATTTGCTTGTTTGTCAAACCACCTGGAACCGTTGTTAATTCACATTTTAAACATTCATGAGATTCTCTTATCCGCACAACATAAGTCACATTTCCTCTACCCTTCGTCCATCCACCCTCCTCTCCTGTAACCTCTTGTTTTATCCTTCTCTGTCATCACCTGCCCTCTTTTTGTTATTTTTTCTCTCTCCTGTATTCTACTCTGCTCCACTTTCCTGTCCTTCCCTCCCCCCTCTCTTCTCCTTCACTCCACACAGGCTATGCTCGCCAAAGAAGTGGATGAGCAGGGCATGAGGCTAAGCTGGCTGTCACGTGCCATCTGCAGGGTCACACAGAGACATGCCATCACGTTCTCCGCTCTCCTTTTCCTCCGGGGGCGTATGAGCGAAGGAGGATTGTCAGAGAGAGCGAGAAAGGGCTTGACTTAGCAGGAACAGCAGTCAGAAATGATTCAAGGGAAAAGGAAAGGATAAGAGTTAACAGGATAGCAGACATGTTGGTTTTACTGGGCTTAACCAGGAGGAAAATACAGATGAGAGTGACTGGGAGACCCAAATACAGCAGAAAGGGAGACTGCAGAGACTTCTTCATAGTCTGAAACAGGTGCAAGGAATAAGTAGAGAGGGCGTTGGTGAGGAAGGCACAATCCCAAGAGGAATCCCTGTGGTCTCCCTAATCTGTTGATCTGGTTAGAGACAAACCGAGTGGAAGAGGTGTCTGGGCAAGCTGCCAGAGAGCTGAGACGCCAGCAGCACACTGTATAGACTACACTAATCCCACAGATATCTTACACTGTACAACAAGGGAGAGTATGGTTTGATTTCAGCCACACCTAATGAAAATGTTAATTGATTCTCTGTTTAGTTTACTTGCTATATGCTGCTGAACTTGAATAGTGACCCCATAGGCACAAAGGAGGTTTTTATTATAGTGGAAACATTTGTTAGCACCATCAGGGCTTTTGAGCTTAAAAGAACAATGCTTTTATTTATATATTTAGTCACAAGTGCATACGTCAAAGCAGGAGCCCGCGCTCATCCATGGCCATGCCCCACCTAGTTCTTTATGAACTTAATGAACACACCCACAGCGGGATAATAAAGAAACCTGTCCTACGATTCTGCAAATAAACTTTTGTGCTATCCAAATTAAACTGAAGACACTTTCGCATGAAATGTTTGCTGTGAGACAAGTCTGGAATGTCACATTATGAGATTTATACCACCGAGTAGCTCACATATGTTCATATGTTCAACACTATAGATTTCTCATAATCTCAAGCTTAGCCAACATTGCTGTGGTACAAAGTCCTCTCCTTAGTGCTGAGCTCTCAAATCTCTCTCCTAACTGGGAAATATGTAGTAAATCTCATTCAGGTACGACGTCATAATAAACCCAACATCTGTTTTTAGAGTTCAGCACCAAGCAGCCTTTTGTGCACCAACCCACATGTGTTTAAATTCAAAGGCCAGTCAGAGCTGCTGAATTTCACCAAGGTGAATTCAGGAGAGAGTGATCATCTCTGCCTCCATCATCTTGGAGTGCAAAAGTGGCTCTTTTAACAGGAGAGACTTCTCCATAGTGTGACACAGGAGAGAGAGAAAGCTGGTGAGCGAGGCAAAATCTTGGATGTAAAAGTGTCTTTAAACTGGCAAATTAAAATAAAGCATTTTGTCTTGCACATTTGTTGTATCTATGAAATGCTGCCATTGCCAAGGGGGAGACAACTTTAGTTAATGTACTTGTATAGCACATTTTATGCACAAGGACAGTTCAGTAGCTTTTATTTAAGGTGAAGGCATTTATAGAGCAAAATTGCAAATTGCATTCCACCAGTTTAAAGTGCAGTTTTAAGTGGTAATAATTACATATTAATAACAGCCAGGAGGCAACACTACATACAGTTACAAGTCTCAAATCTTTTGGTTTGAACAGAACGATGGCTAAAAGCGACAGTAAGACTGTCGTGACTGATGTATGTTGCCTGCAGGGTTAATATCATAAGAGCCAAGTCAGGTCTAATTTTTGGTCTTAAAACATGTCAGACAAGCTTAGACACAGAAGATGTAAGGCAGGACACAAGTTTGACTGTAGGTTGTTTGTGCCGACTCTGCCTTGTGTTCCGCCGTCTTATATCTCTGGTCAAAGTTCAGAGCCCCTGTTTCTGTCTGAGAACTTGCTGCTATTTATTGATATTCAACCCTGCTGTAAATGAGTGACAGTACATGGGATCATGGCCAGTACTGATGAAAACCACAAAGACAATAGACCAGAGGTCAAGTTGAAAAGGACAGCAGATTCCTGTGGAGTTCGAGTAAATCAGTAAATGAGTATGTGAGCATGTTGCCACTGATACGGAGGATGTTTTCCACATTTCTTAATGGAAGAAATGAAGAAAATCCAGTATAACTTCATCCAAACAGTTAGTCAGACAGTCAGTCAGGCATGCAGCTGTTGCCTGATGCCAGATCTTCCTGATCCACTCAGCTCCAACCCTGTCCATCCAACCAGCCATTCAGACAGTCTCTTACCTCTGTCTTTGTCCCAGCCCCAGTCAGCTATTCAACCACTCAGCTCCTCACTCTCAGCTCCCAGCCCCCCCATGCAGACCTCCTTTCCTGCCCCAGGATGCAATGCAGTGACGTGCCTACCAGCCCAGTGAGACCGTCCTTGTTCTAATGTGTTTGTGCGCTGAAGAGATTACAAGGAAACAGCTTGCCAGAGGCAGGCAGCTGCTGTTTCCTACAGCTCGCAGCAGTTTGGGGGGACGACAGCAGGATGCCGTGGGGGAGAAGTGGTTCGGCGGCCCTGCTGCTGCTCTCAGGCAGGACCATCTCGCGGGCCAAGGCCAGGTAGGATCAGACCTCTGCTGCCGCTGTGGACTCAAGGGCTGTTAGGGTCATGTATGGATTAAGATGCTTTACTAATAATAGGCTAAATGGGGTACTATAGTTGCTGAGCAAGGCTGTATTTTGTCTTGTGTTTTTTTGGACATTATTTAGGGACTTTGTAACTTTCACCACTTCTCTCTATGTTTACGATATTCTGTGTCATAGCTCTCTCTGACATGCTGAGACGGGTTGAGAAGAAACACTTTCTCAAGGCCGTATGAGCAAACTGTTGCATTCTCTGCAAGTTAAGAGGCTTGCAATGGCATTCAGCCACGAGGATTAAATTCTGTGTTGCTGCTTTTTCAACTGGATTACTGTATTCCTTAAACAGAGTTGTTGGTCGGGGTTACTTTATGTTAGTTCCCACCGTGCTGAGCATAAACGCAAAACAGCAGTTTGACATTTTGCCCATTCTTCTCTCCGAGTGGATGGTTTCCTGTTGATACTATGTGTTCATACGAGGCCCATTCAAAAGAAACAATCCCAACACCGTGACATTTCAAGTAGTCCCTGTTTTTCAGCGGTCTGTTTACAAAAGTAGCACGGTGCGTGTGTTTTGTTGCATGGATGAACTTGTTGGCAAGGTGAAGAGTATCATTAACAGGCTTAAAAACAGGACAATGATGCTTTTCCTTTTGGGTCCTGAGCCAAAACATGAAAGCCCGGGAAAAATAGACTCAAAGCTTTCTTTATGTCTCTTTATAATCTGTCCTCTGAGGGTACTCCATAGTGACGTTGGCATACTTCATATGATATTAGAAATTATTATCTGAGTCATTATGAATCTGGGACAAGGGACGTTTTTAGATAAAAAGCAGAGTTTATGACAGGCTGGTTAGGTTTTTTACGTGAAAGCTGCACAACTTCAGAAATGCATGGCTGAACTGATCCATCAAGATTTTATTGAAACAAACTAAACTAAGTCATGGATTAGCAGACTAGCATTTTGAGAAACACACACAGGTGAAATGTGTGAAAACAAGGGGTTAATAGTTTCACTAAAACTATTCAAACCGCACACTCTCATCTTAACCCTACCAGGTGTGTGCCTCTGTCTGTTTACATCCTCAGCTGATATATAGGCTGTCATCAGCATGACAAGAGAGAATGAATGAATGATGATGAGTCAGTGATTTGGTGAGGGGTTTGGGGGGGGGTTACAGTGCTGCTCGCGGGCAATGCTGACAGACCTGTTGCACTTGAGTAACTAGAGGCACTTTCCCCTGCCGTTTGTCTTTTCGTGCTCTGCCTCGAGCTCACACACGTAGATCACATCCACACTCACTTTAATGTGAAAGTTATTCATTTGTTTAACTGTTGACTCAAGCTCAGGTATGAAGCTGAACTGGGAGGGTGCTTATGACAACATGAATGATGCGATAAGTCGCTGTCCTCTACATATAAGGTATGATTCGATTTAACATACCACGACGGTTAGCCGCGCGCACCACAAGTATGTGCTATTGATCCGAGATTGCATGTTTGCAACGTAAAATCAATTACAGAGTTTGGGGAAATAGAAACCATCTTCATCCTTTGATCTCTTTGATTAACTTAATTCTGAACTCATACAGGAACAGAAAAGCAAAGAGGTGATAACATGCTTTGGCTTTTTAACAAAGAATCCTTGATTAATTGATAAAAGGACGATAAAGTGCCTGAGGTACACATTTGAATGGACTTCATGGGCTTCAGCGTTTACATCCATTTAGACATCTCCTGGAATGGAACAAAGACTGCCATCGTTATGTTAGAGCCAAAATGTTTTTAACTAGTTTTTAAAGTGTCAAACATTCTTGTTTAAACTGGAGAAGAAGTTGATGGCCACCAGCCATGAAGGCAGGGTGTGTCACCGTCATCTCAGAGTGGTGTGGGAGGGGACAGGTATGAATGATGTGTTGAGGATCGGGGAGTCGTCACACCCTCTTTCATTCCAGCTCCACTCAGCTCACAAACACGCAGCGACACAGTAAAGTCTTTCAACATCACTTCCTGTCACCGTAGAGAGAAACTGGAGCAGTGGACAGATTTACATCGCACTCACATGGTGTCCAGCCACTAGGACTGGATAAAGCTAGGTTTTGTACTAGAGCGTAATTCCTGGATTCCTTGAGCATTGTGGATATGGGAGGCAGAGAGGAGGTAGTGGTGAGCAGACTCAAGTCCAACATGCCGTTTTCACGCACCAGGTTGAATCGTTTCAGGCTCCGTCCTGTCCACACAGTGAGGAGTAAGCATGTGAAGTCCCAGAAGATAAAAGCCAGGTATGTGTGATGAGAGGGATTTGGACCACGAAGATTCATACTTGGTTTGGTGAAAGTTTGAGTGTTGTCTGTGCTTAAAGTGTAGTTATGTAGACGGTCAAAAAATAAACTGACAGTAAAGTGCGACGTGATAACATAGACATGTCATTCAAACTCCTGCAGTGGTTTATGCTGTGCAGTCTGTGCATGTGGTGGTTTCCAGGGAAAACCGTCATTTGTGTCATAAGTTTCTCTTGTGAATTTGAGTCATTTTAATGTCGAGATAATTCTCAGATATGTTTGCATCATTGTGATCACATTTGAATTCTTGTGGCATTCACTGAAGTTGATGTGGCTGCTGAACAGCAGGATCAGAACGCACTGCTGTGAGGCAGCTGTCTGCAGAGCTCTGATCTCTCAAGCTTAATGTGTTTTATCAGGGATACTTCAGTACTGCATTTCCTCTTCCCTGTACTGATTACCATATGTAAAAAAGAGTTTTGGCTGATAGGTTAGAGATAGTTCATGCTGTGTTTTCTCTTTTTACTTAAGGTCTTTGTGGAACTAAAATAGATCACATCACTTCTTATTTATAAGTTGAGGCATTCATAACAACCTCCTAGGTTTGGTCAAATTTTAATTGCACATCAGTTTCTAAAAAAATGCTACGATATGCTACATATGTTAAATAAAATATGTTAAATGTGTTATTACCATCTTAATGTGACAAAAAAAACAATATTTGAAATGGATCAGTCTAGATCTGAAATAGTTAGTCTAGTAACAGAGTCAACAATTAGGATAATTGGTTGATTCATTATAAAGTCATTTGTCATTGTGGTTTCTCTTTTCTTTGTGTCGGATCTGCTGCGGATATTTGTTTTATATCATTGTAAATATCTTTGTGTTTGGTCTGCTGGTCAGAATAAACCAATTCAATTCAAATCAATTTAAAGATGGAGCGCTGGAGTGATGGATGTTTTCCCCATTATTTTCTGACATTTATAGAAATATGAAACACTTGAAAATAATTGACAGATCTGTCTTGTCTGGTAAATACTTGGTGCTTTTAGTAATGTCAGCATCACTCTGGGTAGCAATTAAGTAAATTGGATCTGTGCACCTAAGTAATAAGGAAGGAATTCTTTTTGGAAGAAGTTCAAAATACAGCTGAAATGCTGTCTTTCCAGTGAGATGGAAGCTGGATCTTAATTGTCACATTACATACATAGTGCTATGATGTATGTGTGTTGGAATGTAAACATACTGGTTAAATATGACATGACAGCAACATTTCCGCTTATTGTAAAGGCTTAAAGGTAATGACAAAGGAGTTATAGTACGTTCACATTCATTTGCATTGATTCACGTCTAATATTACTACTTACTATTACTAGGTCACTTTACTTTAATATTACTCAATGAGATTATTATATGGCCCTAGCCTTAAATTAAGTTTCTGTTGCCCTGAAAAGAGGATTCCACTGAATTAAGTATCTGTTGAAACTGCGATCATCAACCCTCTCAGCCCCCACCGCACTCTAAGGCGCCACGAAACTGGTTTAACACACCAAAGCATTGATGATCTGGAACAAACCTGATCTGACTTGAGGTGATTTGGTATGACTCTGGTATCTCAGTGTGGGCATGATTGAGGAACATCTTGATAACAGCTGAAAGCATGATGAGTTATTTTTGGCTCTGATACATCGGGCAACTACCACATATGTCAGCATGGCCACCTGGCATTCCTCTCAAATGGAAAAATGTGGTTTGGTATGTCTCTTGAGGATTGCTGACTAGAAGAATGCCACTGAACCACACATAAAAATGGAGTGAGTCAGCTGACCATTTCCTGTTGTCTGTGATCACCGGGTCACATTTTAGTGCTTGAGGGTCCAAGGGAGTCTGCAGCTGAGTGTGTCCCATTGTTGTTAGAGAACAGTATCCCCTGTTGTTGAGTCCTACACTGGAAAAGCTGGCTGCGTTTTCCCTGCTTGTGCTCGGAAAAAGAATCTGAGATTATTTTTGTTTTCTTCATCTCAAACTGTTCACTGCATGTTATATCTTCCATTGTTAGTGGGTTGTATTGCATCTGTTTCATCAGCTGAAGGGGCGTAACCCACAGGAAAACAGATCTCACGTTCTTACAGTGACATCTAGTGGATCTTTAGGGTACTATGTCTCCGGGCTACATTTTGCAAGAACAATAGAGACCCCCCTTTGTGTCCGCTCTCGCCATCTCGCTCCTCACTCCGGCCCTCCCTCCGTCCCACTCCTTTTGTCTGTTCTTCTCTTTGGGCTCTCCCAGCTGATCCATCCACCCGCATCGCCTCAGTCTTCACCTTTCCTCCCGTGTTTGTATGTGTCTTTGTGTTTGTGCTCTTTGGCTTGCATGCACGCGTGTGATTTCTTTACGTGTGTCTATGTCTGCACCAGAAATCCCAGCCCCACCGAGATGAGCGTGGAGCCCTGGGCCAGCCCGCAGGACCAGGCAGCAGCTGAGCACACAGACAGGACGCACACGCCACCCTCCCAAGATCAGGAGCAGCACCCCGACAAACTCTGCCTGGACTCGTTCTGGAGTGAGGTAGAGACCATCCGACAGGGGAGTGGCTACACAGACCTTGACTGCACCAGGAGAGACTCCAGACAGTCTGAAGGTAAATACTGCGAATCCTGATAGATTAAGAGTGGATAGAAAGAGCTTAGATAGAAGTCATCACGGGTTTAATGTGGAAGAATTACTGTTGAAACCATCAGTGTCCAATAACACAGCTGCCGCTGAGAGCCTCCATGAAATGATGCATTTTCCATGGCAACATATCAGGTTTCTCTCATGCAGCAAAGTAGCCCTCATCGCCATGACAACGCTATCAAACACTCAGAGAGAGTGTTTTATGTGCACGAGCCAAATAGCCATTCATGAATACTGACTTGATAGGAATGCTCTTTAATTACGTCCATTAATGATGATCTGATTGTGTTAATTCTGCCCTTTTAAAAGATCCTTTTGATGTGACGTTAAACAAAAACACTGTTTTAAATTAAGTTTTCAGTATTGAGTAAACCCTCTGAAGTCTGCGTGCAAGTGTGTGCGTGTCTCATTAGTATTATTCTGAGAGGGTAAACAAAAATATGCACCATCTCTTCAGACTTAACCTGGTTATAACTTAAATGTCGGTAACTGTTGCTGTGTAGTTAACTGACCCGTTTAGATCGAAAAGGTAAAGAGATCAGATTCATTATGGTTGATACAGCTGACCTGACACTATCAATTAAAATGCTGTTTAATAATGACTGGGAGGATTTTAAATTACATTTCACAAAACTAACAGAACATACCTCAAATGATAAAACTTTCTGTAGGTTAAGTTAAGTAATCGTACCCACTTTTACAAGAGACCGGCTGTTAATATGAACATAATGTTTAGTCCCCTGAACATGTTTGATTTGGCAGTTATATTACAGTGTGTGATGCTACAGCGACTTCCTGTTTACACAGTCACTTGCTTTCGATTGGACTGTGCTATAAATGTTTTCTAGCAACAAACTAAACTAAAGTCTTTATTAAGTTTTTATTTATAGAATTGCTGGTTTGAAACTAGTTGGTAGTAACTACACACTGACAATTATGCACAAACTTAGTGATGAATTTATGAATATCTTGTTGCAATCCCAGTCCAATCATCTAGTCAGATTTTATACGTTATATTGCATCAAAATTATAATGTATATTGTAACATTGTGCATTAGATCTGCATCTTGTTGCTGTGTGTTTACACGTATCTGTTGTATGTGCGTGTTTCAGAGGGTGAACAGGAGGAGCAGTGGTTGGCCGATGCCGGTTTATCAAACCTCATCAATGAGGACTGCGAGGATGTAGACAATGCGGTACTGCTGTCCACTCTGACCCGGACACAGGCCGAGGCCGTCCAGCGTCGACTGGATTCCTACACGCTGTCCCTCCGCAAGAGGAACAAACCGGCACCACGTGACGTCCGTGACGTCTTCACCTCTCCCATCACTAAGGTCAGGACTATTTCACTCACATTTCCTGTCACGTTGTCGTGGTATACAAGTTTACATCAAGCAGCGCAAAGCTCCATGCGGTAAAATATAAAATACCCATTTCCCTGGTGACTGTCAGGACTCAGTGAGGGACTTTTTATTGTTCCAGTGTATTGTGCTGTCTTGTTTTCATGCCGAGAGGCAGACCTGTGACAAAAAAGGCAAATCACATGTAAAGGCCATGCTTTGTCCTCCCTGTCTGTCTGAGCTGCTCTGAGAGGGGAATAAAGACACTGTTCCCCTGATCCTTATCATCCTTTATCAGAAGAAACACTCTTTGTATCCATGACCGTCTCCTCAGTGGACAATACACAACACTACTTCTATTCCCAATGGTGGAGAAAATGTTATAGGATTGATATTTCAAACTGAAGTTGTTGTATGTGGTTGTGACATCTCAATCAATGCTCTCTCAGCAGACCCAGCATAGTGAAGACCTTGCACAGAACAGCATGGCATCAGTTGCCAAAACACCTCTATCAGGTAAGAACTGCTGTAGATACAGTAGTGTCATTACAGTAAGCCCACATTTAAACTAGCAAGTAATGATACAGAATTTCAAGCAAAATTTTATTACCCTCGTTGCCTATTAAAAACAGTGATACGAGACTTTAAAAATGCAAAAATCAGTGGGTGCAATTGTGCAATAATCGAATGAGTCACAACAGATTAGATCTGAATAAAGTCACCATTCATCTTCCAAACTGTTCACAGGTTCAACGACAACTTTACAGACTTACGTGTCTTTAAAAAAACATACCTGAATAAGTCAGGTGAGCAGCAGACAGAGACTGTCTGTCTGGATCAGGCCACAGCCCTGTTATCTACGGTCTAATTGGTTCAGATTACTCCTCCAGATATCTCCTTCTATCTACACGCTGCCGTGGGAGAAGGTCCAAGTCCTCACAGTCCTGAGTTTACCCTGCAAATCTCAATAATCAGTAATATTTGAGGTTTTGTACTGAGAAACAGACACAACCGTCCTTACAAAAACTGCCTGCTCACAACAGGTGAATGTTCAGTTGTTGATGCTTTAACAGTAAAAACATGCAGCAGGTTGGTATCTCTACACATCTTTGATACAGAAAAGGAAGTGTCATGCTGTTACAGATCAAGCAACAGTAGGTAGTGACAGTGACTAATTTTTCATGTGAACAGTTCAGGAAGAAAATATTTGTTGTTTTTTTCTTTTTGTCAATTACTTCCTCGAGTGAACTAACAGGTTGGTATTTGTGTGTTTTAAGGGTGTGTTTCACGCTCAGCCATGACGCCAGAGCATCAGCGAGGTGCTGCTAAAGAGGAATTCTTCATCACAGACGTTTCCTACTGCGAGCAGGCCGTCATCTTCCTCAAACAGGCCAAGCTCCCGCAGAACAACAGCCAACGCAGAAAAGAGGATGGCACCCTGCCTGTAAGCTCCGAAACACGCCGTCTCCTCTCCTACACATTTTCCAGGGCGACTGCAGTTCCCACAAACTGTGGAAGTTTAAAAATGTTATTTCAAATGGGGAATTTTGTAAACGGTCCAGTTGTGTCATGAAACAGGAAGAGGATTTGCAAATAGGGAAAAAAAGGGGGAAACACCAACAGATGTTTCTCTGCTTGTATTTCCCTAAATTAATTTCTTTTGGTGGGTGTGACGGCACATCTGAAATGTATCAACGTAAAAGAGGATTTTGCAGTCATGCAGGTTTGGGGAAGGCAAGTTACATGATGGAAAATAACTCCTATAAACAAGTCATGATATAGTCATATGAAAATTAGCCGCTTCCTCTTTATCACATTTTAAAGTTTTACATACAAGCAAGGTCACTTTGCTTTATTTTCAACTCCAATCTCTGTCTCAGTTTGGACCAAAATATTAGAGTTTTGGATGAGGTCAGGTTTGAATTTTCATTGAAACTGTAAATACAGACACTCACATATAAATGATATTGTAAGCCTGTTGTAATTGGCCCTGTTGAGCAGCGTTTAAGCAGAGTAAAAGAGAGCTCAAAACAAGAGAAGAGTCCCACAATCCAGCAGATTTATTTTTCTCCTTCGGTAATAGGATGAATTAGTGGTTTTTAAACATGTTAATTAGACATGCATGGATACAGTTGCCATGTTTTATTTAAGACACTGCACAGAGTATTAATTAAGAGATAACATAAACAAATGCACAGTACTTCATGTTAATGATCTAACAGTAACATTTTAACTCTTCCTCTCCTCCCTGTTCTTTATCCCTTCTCTCTCTTTACCTCTTCACCTCCACTCCCCACCTCTCAACTCTAATCCCCCCCACCTCTCCTCACTTTCCTCTCCCTGCTTCCCCTCTCTCCTTCTCAGCGGGTGATCTGCCCCAAGTGCCGTCTAGGAGTGACTCGTATTCAGGATCTCTCCCACACTGACATGAAGAAGGTGCGTCAGTTGGCTCTCATCGACATGACGGCGCTGTGCGACCTCTTAGAGCTGGAGGTCAAAAGACACAAAACCAGCAAGAGGAAAACCCCAGGTAAGGGACGAGCACTTCACAAACACTCATTGTAATACAATACAATTGTAATACAATAGGTAATACGACAGGAAGGACAATTATTTGAACTATGTGCAGTGTTTATTTTGTTTGTTCTCACGCCTTGCGACACTGTGAAAAACAACGAGACAGACTGGTACGTTAGCTTTATAATTTGTGCAGTGATTTTCTCCTGTTCTGCTGTAGTTTGGATGATTAACAGGTCTAACATCAGTTTTAGTGTTACATAAAGATTTACAAACTCATTACACTCACTAAATCTAAATATGCTCCTGCCTCTTAATTTCATATTTTTCATAGTTTCTCTGCACTGAAAACTGTGCCGTCATATCCCTTCATATTACATTAATCATTCTTATAAATCTTATAAAAGGTTTTTACACAAATTATTTGAAAAGTAACAAATGACATAAGCAATGACATGGCAGTATAGATGTGGGTATACACACGCTCACACAGCACAGGAAAGCTGGTCCCTTTTGCATCTGTGGCTAAATGTGAGGCAGAAAACTGACTTGACTCTTTGGTTTTTTCACAGATAGCCCACTCTTCGGGGTGCCGCTGGCCACGCAGCTGGAGAACGATCAGAAAATCAAGCCCAACACGACGACTCCTCTCTTCCTGCAGACTGTAAGAACCCAGATTACATCAGCATTATATGACCTTAAAAGACCTTTATCATAACGAGTGAAACTCTTTTTATATGAACTATCTGTGCTGCATATGTGGACTTACATATGGCATTAATTTAGGCCTCTGAAGTCATGTGATCTGTAATATCCCCTCTCCCCTGGTTTGACACAAAATGACAGTTTGACCACATACTTTATCCTTTTCACCATATTTTGCTCAGTGTGCTTCAGCACATTTTAGCCTTGGTTGAATCTATAAATGGTGTATCCAGTTAGAGCACATGAAACAACCTCAGTGTCCTCTGAATGTGATATGCTTTGACCACACCCTGTATGTAGCAGCAGTTACTAAGAATAACCAGCAGAGGTGAGCAAGAGATTCTTATCGACTGATGCCTGACTCTCTGCTAATGTCTCTCTCTCTCTCTCTCTCTGCAGTTGTTGTCGTTTTTGGAGAAGAAAGGAGTCGATTCAGAGGGGATCCTGCGGGTTCCAGGATCTCAGTCCAGAATCAAGGTACAATATTTGGATCCACTCCTTTATCTGTCTACAAAACTGGCGGTGCACCATTTGTTTAAAGCAAAGAAATGAAGAAAAATGAAGGCTGAAGGCCAATCAGATATATTGACACTGTAAAATGTCAGAAGTGCTTGAACAGCTGTGATGAAACTAAAGTTTAACTATAGGTGACTTTTAGAAAAACACGGCCCAATGAGACAAAGTCATTGATGTCTTTTAGCTGCTGCTACTAGATACACCTTATGATGCTGTATTTAATTCAGCACAGGCACAGTCAATAGAGAAACAATAAAATTAAATCAAATCAGACAGAAGAGGGCGCCATTTAGCCCTTGAACGGGAAAGACTCATCTTTACTCTCTGGTCCTATTAGTGGACAAAAATATTTCAGCATTTTAATGATATTTATATTGTTTCCAAAATCATTTTATTACAGAACCAGAATACAAATATCATAATAATGTACTAACGATGTGACACATCTGTGTTTTATCTTCTGCCTCAATATATATGCTCATATACTGAGACCGAGATAGAGTTGTGAGCTCATGCGTACCTCATCCACAGTCATTAAAAGTTAAATTACCACAATTGAGTGATTATATAGCTTCTGCAGATCTGTGTCAGCTCTGTGAGTGACAAACAACTCTTCATAGATGTTAAACGTAACATTTATGAACACTGGAAACTTTATGTACGACATACAGGCTCACTAAGGCCATTACTCATCAGTTATGAGATTGATAAGTATAGATGATAATAATAACTCACTGAGGAGGTGGAATTTAATGCTGACGGTTCATCTGCGATTCTCAAAACGTCTTGTTGTTTTCTGTCTGCAGCTGCTGCAGCAGAACTTGGAGGCCAACTTCTACTCAGGGCAGGTCAGCTGGGACGAGGTGAGTCCAAACGACGCTGCTGCACTGCTCAAGAAGTTCATCCGGGAACTGCCCGCTCCTTTGCTCACCGCCGAGTACCTCAACACCTTCAGCGCTGTCAGAGGTCAGTGGAAATTGTTACATAATAACCAAACTTGCGATAGATCATACAGTATATCAGTATGACGTGACTGACTGTGTCTGGAAGGTTACATATTTACGCAACAATTCCTCTCCTCCTCCTCTACGCAACTTCAACAATCTGCTGCCCACTTTTTTCAAGCTCAGCAGGGTTCACATCATAATTACCTAAGTCTCTTTACCGTGATGACAGCGCTGTGCGACTCTTATCTTTTCTGCTCCGGCTGAGAAATCCACATTAAGATGAACAAGCTGATAAACCTCTAAGAGGTGTCCCTGCTTTGCCACAAATGCATGCAGCACAGTGACGGAGTAAAAGAGCTGCCGTTTACATTCATTAGTTTCACCTAAATAAAAGACTGTATTGATATTAATATAATCTGATTGATGACGAGTCACTGATGTGTAGTTTATGAGGAGAATGAGTACAAAGTGATAAACAACGTGTGACCACAGAGACATAAGCTTAGAGACCTAATGGCCACCTGTCAGAATGTCATTAATCCTTAGGTATCCCATTAGTCTTTGTCAAACACAGAGGAAATGAACAGTGTGTGTGTGTGTGTGTGTGTGTGTGTGTGTGTGTGTGTGTGTGTGTGTGTGTGTGTGTGTGTTAAAGCTATCTCACCTTCTCTCCTTCCACCTTCAGACATCACCGAGCTGAAACAGAAACTCCACATGTTGAACCTGCTCATCCTGCTGCTGCCTGAGCCCAACAGGAACACACTGAAGGTGCATACACCCAAAACACACACAAACACTTTACCAATGCACTTCATGAAGTAGAGAGAAAATTAGTTGTCACGCTCGGAGAAAGATGTAAAGATTTCATTTTGGCATGTTTAAAATAGACTGAACATGTACAGCTCTCTCTCTCTCTTTATACGATCTCAATCACTGCGTTTTCATTTTGTTTTTGGTTCAGTAGCCCAATTTATCAAACATCATGTAAACATGTAATCAGGGTAAAAGAAGGATAAAAGAAACCCAGCTAAATTCCTGCTGAAGAAATCTGCTTCAACCAACTAAACACTTTTTATTTAAACAGTAACCTCTCCGGTTCTTATGTACATGTCCAGTGGTAGAAAGTAACTAAAAATATTAACTCATGCTCCGTACTTAAACCTCTGGGGGTCCAAAATGCCTGTGGCACTAACACTAAAACTTCCCCAATGCTCTGAGCTCACAAGCCGGGTAGTCCGGGCTAACAAACTGAGCTAACAGCAGCTACAGTTGGCAGCAGTTTACTTTACTTTATCAGGAAACTGTGTAAATCACAGAGAGTTGATGCAGAGCAGCTGCAGGACATCAGAGAGGAAGCAGAAAACGTTTTCTTCATAACATCTGACCCTGTTTCTCCAAAATAAGTGAAATAGCCGTGTGTGACTTAGTGCCATAAATTACGTACTTCTTGCAAGTGATCAAACCTGCAGCACAAAGTTACGTAATGCAAGAAAACGCGTAAGGAGCACAGAGTGAGAATGGCAGAGACACATTTCACCTGATTATATGTTAGTGTAGCATCAAAGTGATTGAAATCTGTTGTTTTATGGTAGAAAAGTTACACAATGTTGCTTTAAACACTCTGCTTTATTATATAATGGCTTGCATTAACCATGACTCACTTTTACCATCACAAGTGTGCAGTCAGCTCCACTTATAGCATCCCGAAGCATAAAACCCAGCTGAACTAATTACTCTGATTCCAGTGGAGGCAGCTGAAACGTACTGTGCATCAACATACTTCTCAGTAGAGGTGTTACAGATGATTCAGTCACTGTGATAATTCACTTTACTCCATTTTGTGCTTCAGTATAAGAGTCCTTTCAACATTTACACAGTAGTCAGAAAGAGTCCTTTGATGCTTTACCAGAATGTTTAACCTCTGTGCTGTATGCATGTCTCCATCTGTGTGTCCTTCAGGCCCTCCTTGAGTTCCTCAGTAAGGTGATTTCCAGGGAGAAGAGGAACAGGATGAACCTTTGGGCCGTAGCAACCATCATGGCTCCCAACCTCTTCCTCCATAAGGCTGTCCCCAGTAGGCTGACTGAGGGGGCAGAGAAAGGACATGCAGAGAAGGCAGCCGATGTTATGAGGCTCCTCATCCGCTACCAGGACCTGCTCTGGACGGTACGACTACATATTCAAAAGGGGGGGTTTTACTGAAGACACGTTAGATACCATAGTGAAATTATTCAGAGGCCAACTCTAAAACCATTTTCTTAGTAATAAGAGTAATTAAGCTACACTCATTACAAAACTTGGCATTTCTTATCCATGTTGTCATTAAGCAAGAATTTAATTATCTGCAAAAGCTTGGTATTAAAATCTAACCATAATGTTTTTTGTGTTTGTTTGTTTTGTTTTTTTCAATTTAGATCCCTAATTTCCTCATGAGCCAGGTGCGTAAGCTGAATGAGAACAGTAACCGGCGTTACCAGTTCTACGATCGCCGCATCAAGAACCTGCTGAGGAAGATTCACACAGACAGCCGGGACAAACCTGATAAAAACACCTCAGAGGTGAGCTGGCAAACATGCTCTACACCTGAGCAAAAGCACTGAATAATAGTAATCATTACAGCCATAAATTATTATAACACACGTGTGGTAAAAATAACTCTTGTGCCTTGCAGCTGTGCCGTACGGTAAAGATCCAGGTTGGAGATTTGGTGAGCAGCACCATGGAGTATCAGCTCACCGTCAACTCCCGAGCCTCAGACCTCCTCGCCCAGTTTCAACGCCAGTCCGTACGCAGCCCTGAAAATGGAAAGGGTAAAATGCGAAGGTACAATACTGCACAGAGTATAAATGACTACATACTAACACACATGCTTAAACATACAAACCATAACCACCCTGCATTTGCATGACTAAAAAACAAGAAAGATGATGATGATGAGTGTAGTGACAATTTCAACTTTAATTCTGTTTTGTGATGTGAATCAGTTAAGTTAAGCTTCCTTTCTCTTGTCACCGGATGAATATTTCCTTTAAGAATGTTATATTCATATACATATTATCCACCTTTATGCAGAAAAACGTGTGTTTCATGTCTGTCAACAGAAACGGTTCTGTGGCGTATCCAGACTGTGCCCTGTACGAAGTAGGAGGCAATATTGGTAAGTGGAAGTGGCTGCAGCGTTATCTCTGGTCGGAGCGGCACTGACATTTGCATGTCTTTCTGCTCATTGAGCTGATGAGAGTGGCAAAGTTAGGGTAGCGTCTTATGTAATGAACTGTGCAAACGCCAAAGAGACATGAGCGGGGCATCTGCAGTTATCAGAGCAGACAAATGCTCATTACACAGGAGAGTTGACGCGGTGAACAGTAAAGGAAAAAAAACTGTTGTGTGAAACTTTGGAATCTGCACATTAGTACCTGATACTATTGATAAAAACAATTGATTGCATAGTTGACAATGAAAATGATGTCATATTTGCTGCATTTCCTTTTTCTGAATACCTTTGACGGTTGGTGACATAAATTAGATGTTTAAAGACGTCACTTTACACTCAATCACAAACTCCCTACATTCAATAGGTCAAACAATTCATTGATTCCCAAAGTTGAGACAATAATTGCCTGATTAATCTGTAATTAATTGTTGCATCCAAAATTGTTATTTAAAGTCAACCCTATTTTTTTTTAAAAGATCTGACTGAGTCTCAAAATATTCCAACAACTGGAGCTTTTTGATAATGTTCTTTGTGTTTTCTGCAGGTGAACACTGCCTGGATCCCGACACACACCTCCTGGATTTGTACAACAGTAACCATGGAGGAGAATGGATCATCAAGCTGAGACCCAACGCCAGCAGAGGGCTGTGAAGGATGGACAGACAGATCGGGGAAAAGCTCGCCACAGAAGGACAATGGCAGAGCCTAAAAAAAGATCAAATCTACTACGCAGCCCTCTCTTTTTTTGTCCTTTTCATCCTTGGAGCAACGAGGGAGAAGGAGATAGATGGACAGATGGAGAAAGCAGAAACAGATAGACGGAGAATCTGCCAGGAGCAGAACCAAAAAAAAAAACTATATGATCAGATGAACACACATTGCCCTCTTTCTCTTTCTCCTCTTTTTCCCCCCTTCACTCCATCATTCCTCTCCTTTCTACGGGACTACTACGCTGGGAGCAAAAAGCTGCTGACGTGACTCATTACTTCCAACAGAGAACGTGCCGCATAAAAAAAAACAAGCAAAAACAGAGGAGAGCGGAAAAAAGGGCGGCTGAGCAGTTTTGTTCGCCATCTTTTTTCATATCCAACCATGAGCGAGCAGATGGGGATGCAGAGCACCTCTGGCTATAGCGAGCCCAAGTCCCACCCCCTGCTCGGGCCAGCCAGACGCTGCGTTTCCTATCGTGAGTTTCATTCATCAGTCTCTTGCAAAAAGCAGAAACATGATACGGGAGATTTCCACCCATATTCTTGGTTATATTAGTGTCTAATCCTGCATTTATTCTGACATTGAAAATTCATTATTGACCTTGGAAACAGCTACCGAATGGTAAGATTGTTTCGAACGTTCAACTAAAGCTCTAGTGGTGATCTTCAGAGGTTTTGAGAGCATAGATACTGTGTAGCCTCATGGGAGCTGTAGTTGTTTTAAAGCAAACAAACATTTTGTTTCTCGGTTTGTTTACATGCATGTAACATGTAACCAAGTTACTCAGAGAAACCAGGTTTATCCGGTTAACCGGGGAACATGCACTGAAGTAACCTGGTTACTGTAAATCGTAAATCAGATTTCTGGCCACAACCTTACTGTAAAATCATGGCATACGAACTTCTCATCTTACTGTCTGACTCCATTTAGCTCATGATGTGGACAGAATCTCGTATCTCTTCTGCTTTTCTTTTCTTTTCTCTTTTTTTTTGATTAAAATCCAGCAATGAGAGAAAATCTATTGAAAAGCGAAAAACTAGAAATGGAACGGGAACTACCTGATCAATCAGCTAATTGACTGACTGATCCTTCTCATTTGCATTTTTGTCTCCTGCTCAAACGGTCTCTCCATTGACCGTTTTTTCCCCCCCAGCTCAGACATCGACTCCTTTCTCCGTCTGTGCCATTCAAAGAGGAAAAGAGACCCAGACGAACTGATATCCCCCTTATCTGTGAAACCATGAGATCTCCTGGGCCTTATAAAAAATCCATGGACTTCCAAGGACCCCTGACACGTACAGAACAGTGCTCAAAGAGACCTTTCCCCCCCTTTTTGATACCAAGGGATTTGGTGTCAAAACCTCAAGGACATTTACTGCACCTGTAAAGGGAGTTGTTAAGGACATACAGTGAAGCTGGTCTTCAGTTCTCATTTTTAAACACGTGAATGGGCCCGAAAGTGCTGACGTGACTCTTTGGGGTATACTGGGATTATTATTATTTATATGAATGTAATGCCATTGTTGCTTCTGTATTTCATGAGTGTTCTGTAGGATAGAGAAACTTTAGGATAAAGTGTAACAGTACTTTGTGTTAAGTACCCAAACTAAGTGTGGGAATTTGCAGTGTTCTTGTACATATTTCTTCATCCTAAATTGTTTTGTTTTTTTAAATAGATCTCTTTTATGTTTCCTCTAAACAGTACAGTAAGATAAATGTCATGTAAATATTGCTCATCCATACACTCTGCTGTGAAGATGCACTGAAATCATTGCAGTATGACTGTTTGTGGCAATTGTGTGAATTATTCCGAACATACGCGAGCGTCAGACGAACGTGTGTGTTAAACGGTTTGTGCCGATCGTCAGATGGGAATCATTTACTCCTACTACGCAGCCGGAGCCATGTTGGTGCACCGCGGCCATTTTGTAGGAAGTGTCTCGCACACTCCACTCAAAAGATGGAGTAATGACAGCCGGCCCCAGCACCAATATCCATCAACACCCTCCGCTCCATCTCTGTCACCTCCCAATAATGGACCATAATGACAGTGTCACGCATGCATCAGAAACACACAGACAAATCACATTTCTTTGATAAAGGAGATGGTAATAAATAGCTGTTATAAATTCTGCTGTGCTGGATCTGACGACAGCGGCAGTGTGTGTGTGTGTGTGTGTGTGTGCATGCATGTGTGTGATGAGCTTCATTACACAAGTCCAATTGGCCTGTCCCAGGGTCCCAGGCACAGTTCAGTGCCTCGGCACAAAGCGAGCTGATGAAACTGCATTCTGCTGACAATCAGGAGAACTAGGTCACCTCTGAAGCAGCATCCCAGAGGGCAAGCAGTGTGAGTCCAAACACCCCGAGGAGCCGAGCACATGGACACATGTATTGTCTAAACACACATGACGCACACCACGGGCATGCTGAACGACATGACGTGAAGTCACCAAAGCATGGGGCACAGATTCACACATGATACGTCCGCTTTTCTTTTTGACTTTGTTTGTGTTTGTATACATGTGAACGTGTTTGTGCGTGAGAGAAAAAGACAAAGCTTCCTTTGGGGTAGGTATCTGTGAAACAGTGTTATCTATACTGTATAATTACCCAAGGAGACTAAACCATGGACAGTCACAGGAACATTTCCTGTCGTGATCAGTGTGGTTGTGGACCTCTTGTTGTCTTCATCAAATGTTTTTATTGTGGTGAAGATTTTAGACGTCAGCCGACGTCAGAATGTATATTTATGCCCTTTACACAAGTTGTTTTTTAATACTTCTGTGAAAATATTTTAGTGTTTGCTGTAGAAAGAAACACTTTTGAAAAATGACCCCTTTTTTTGTCAATAAATGTGAATCTAATATTGTGCTAAACATGATTTATTTTTTCAATATGGGGTAATGGGTGTGGTAGAAAGATGGTATCAACTAAAGCATCATTCATCATTCTTGTGAATCTACAATTGCATCAGCGAAAGAAGCAAACATACACACACGTATATGTGAAAACAGAAAATCTGAAGTGAAGTATTGGTTCAGTCTGCTGCTGTAATCAATAGAGCGAGATTAACCTTGTAAATGTGTGCCACTGAAGAGGCCAGTGCTGCTCAGTTCCTTGATTAATCATCACCTTTGCTCCTGGAAAAACCATTCGCAACTAACTGCCTCATCAACTTTGATTATTCAAGGTCTCGGTGTGTCCAAATGGCCGCTTGAAAGACAAAAGGCAGAAAGCTGATGTGTGATACAGCATTCAACGTTCATCCTTTCACAAAATTAGAGTTAAGAGCCGTGCAAATGAAGTGTTTAAAAAAATAAAGATATTAATAAATTGAAAAACAGATGATTAGAAAATTAATTCTAGTATGATGGATTTTTTTTTTTTAATTAAGGTGTTTTTTGAGGATGTATTTGTGAAATATTGGTAATTTTCTTCATCATTTTCCAAAGAAAATCCTTAGAACAGTCCATCATATTCTTTCAGTCAGTTTCATTAGAACTCCCAAGACTTTCTCTCGGTAAAGAACACATGAATCACATGAATTAGTTCTTTTTCCGGCACCATTCACTTATTTCTAACAACAAAAAAATCACTAAGCAAACCAAAGTGCACCCTCCCCACCCCCCTCCAACACAGCAGCAGCAGCAGCAGCAGCAGCCAGCCTGCCAGACGCAGGGCCCTTTGGCCTACTGCAGATCTAAATTACTGTAATCAGTGGATGAAAAGCAATCAGCAGCCTTGTATGAGCTGCTGGCAGAATGCCTGACCCCCGGTTCTCTCTCCACCAATCAGGCCGCTGCGTCCCATTCACAACTAATCACGACCTGCACTCAGAGCTCACCGCTTCCCTCACATTTGATGGAGGAAGCGCTCTTCTCCTCCTTTTGTCTTTTTTTTTTTTTTTTTTTTTTTTTGTGACAGGCTGACCGGAGTCGACCGGATTGATGAGGGATGACGCTGCAAGATGAATCTCTTTCCTGTGCTTACATGGTGGCAGCTATGGTTTCCACCTCCTGGCACCAGTTGTGGAGGCCTAGACCACTTATGATGAGACATTTAGCACACAAGTAAAGTTTCAACTCTCAAATTTAGACTCTAATCTTTGCTGCTAATGATGTGTTCAAGTGAGGCAGGAAACGGATGGGAATGAAAACATGATTTATAGGATTGAGCTGAGGTAATCACAGATGGAAATGATTTGTGGCAGAGGGTTTGATTAACAGGTTTAAACTGGTTGTGTTACATCTTCATGTCAACATGGCCTTAGATACCACTGTATTGTTTCTAGTGATGTGGGAGCTTTAATGAGGGGAAAAAACATTTAAATTCAATTTAATTCAATTTTATCTATATGGCGCCAAAGCATATCAAAAGTTGTCTCATGACACTTTTTCCTTTTTCTAGACCTTACTCTTTATAATATTATCTACAGAGACCTTCAAACGAGTGAAAGGCCAGAAACCTCTCATGTGAAACAACTGAATTTGTTCTAACAAAGGGAGGGAAATCTTAGCATGTTGAGAGACATTTTTTTATTGATACAGACAGCAACCGTGGTGGTTAAATCTGAAATCTAATGTGTAGATAAGAGCATGATTTTGTAACATTAACTAGTTTGGAAGTCAGTCAGGGTTTAATATCCAACTTACACAAGTCTAGTGCAGATGAACTGAGAAAATAACAATATGTAAATATTCAGGATTTTTGAGTAAGGAAGAGGAAGAAGATGTATTTTGTGTATCAGATTATTATTATTATATTGTTCTGTGCCTTGATCAACTTTTGTGAAACACAGACGGGAGGATGAGGAGGAAAATGGGGGCTGGAGGGAGAAAAGAAAGCTTATCTGTCATGAACGAGGATGCCACTGTCTTTGTCACATGACTCACCCCCACTCCCCTCTTATCTAGACTCTCCCTTTCTTACCCCAAGCTTCCCCCCCTTCACTCTTTCTCACCCTCCGCTTGCCGCCAGGGGTGGATCCCAGCATTTATCTCCACCATCCAGCCTCTGTGTCTCCTAGCAACCGAGCATGGATCATTTAACTGCCCCCTGCATCCTCTGTTTTATCCATCCAGTTACAAACAGTGTGCCAACTGCCTTTATCCACATATTCTGTGCTTTTATTTTCAGCTCTCGGGCCCTGAAATTACGCTCTGAGCCTGGCTGTTGGTGAGTTTTTTTTGTGTGTGTGTGTGTGTGTGTAGTACTTGGACCACTCAAACCATATCAGTGCCACACTTGAGGCAGACAGACAGGCAGGAGAGGCTGTTCTGTCAGGATGTGTCACTCCAGGATCCAGCAGGTGCACAAAACACACACACAATCAATGGGGGAAGACAGGACTTGGCCCTCAGTCTGAAAGGCCCTTGCAGAATCAATTAGCATTTAAATTAATGAAGCGCGTAATGAAGAGAGCGCTATCTCTCCTGCAGAAAGCCGACAGACAGGCGGAGAGTTGATTGTGAATCTGCATCAGGAAGACACGTTGAAAGGAACATCAAAGATATTCAAATGGCCTCTCTCTTTTTTTTGAAGGAAAAGTGCCAAATTAAAATCAGAGCTGCTTTAAATAAACCTACAATATGTATGTAGTGTTAATGTAATCACATTTCCATATAAAAAGTGCCATTAATAAAACACATAATTAAAGATAAAGTGATTGCATGGAAAAGGCCATCGTTATCTTTCAATATCCATCTCTGCAAATATGCTTAAAGGAGGCTGCTTCCGGTGCAGATAACCCGAACTGATTTACTCGGGCAGATGGGAAGTTGAGCTCATTTCAGGCTTTCAGAATATGTTCCTCAATTTAGAAAAGATTATATTTAGACTCTTTCAAAAATGACTAAATTAATACTGTGATGAGAAGGGTTAGGCTGGCCTGTATGAAGCCCTGAAACTCACAAAAAAACAATGAAAGATTATCAGAGAAGCACAAAAAATGAATACATCAATAAAGTAATAGTTATTTGGACAATTAATAGAGCGTAAAAGTAGAAAGAAAGATCTATACCTTTCATTTCGCTTATGACGCAATAGGTGGCACCAATTCCTGCAGTCAAAAAAAAACAGAAGAAGAGGGTCAGTCATGTGAGTTAAATGTTCGTTTGTGTTTCAACTTTTTAACTCTTTTTTTTTGTTTGTTTCCATCAAACACTTAAAATTTAATCATGTGAAATGTTGACAGAGGAAAATTCTGATTAAGCTGACTGCTTGTTTTAATTAATGAACCATCTGTATTATTTATTGATGTGTTCATTTGATAACCTTCTACTGTTTTTTCTCTTTTGTTTTGGGGTTATGGCAGAAAAAATGCTGTTTGTGGCTGCAGTGGCTTTTGTGATTGTGGCAGCTCATGATGTTTGTGACACACACACACACACACACACCTGCACACACGCTGGCAGCGCTGCCTTACATCCCCAGGGTCACATACACCCGCACAGAGACAAACATTGACGCCTCAGACTGACAGCATGTCTCACACTGAACAAATCTGCCTGTATGTATTCACAAACTGAAGAAGGGGTGCGTTTCTGTTTCTGTTTGTGTGTGTGTGTGTGTGTGTGTGTGTGTGTGTGTGTGTGTGTGTGTGTGTGTGTGCCCCGTGCTACATGCTGACAGCGGCTACTGAGTGGCACACAAACCTTATCGCTACAACACAGTGACAATAGAGAGCTTTTTGCCCAGAGCATCCAAACCTCACTGTGGGAGGGAGGAGGGCTGTTCTTCCCTTCCTCAACATGACTCGTGACCCCCACCTACACACACATCCACCCTCACCCCCATGCGTCACCGCCATCAAGACTCCCACCAACCCTCCTGAAACCGTTACACACTCGTTTGATTTCAATACTGTAAATCATTTTATTAGATGACATTTGTGCTGTTTCTATGATGTCTTTATGTGTTGCCTTAAACTTAACACTCATGTCTTCACATCTCAGGAAGAGAGGAGAGGAAGAAAGGACAAGAGGAGAGGAAGAAATAAGAGGAAGAAAAGGGGGATATAAAGGAGGGAAGAAGAAAGGACGAGCTAAAGTGAGGATAGAAGAAGAAAGGATGGGAGGAAAGGAAGGAAGAAGAGGAAGAAAAGCAGGGACGTAAAGGAGGAAATGTGAAGAGAGGAAGTAGGGACAGAAGGAAAGGAAGAAAGAGGAGGGTGGAAGAAGGAGATGAGAGGAGGAAGGATCGTGACAGAAGAAGGAATGATGGGGAAAGGAAGAAAGAAGATGAAGAAAAGCAGAGGAGGAGCAAAAAGGACGAAACGAGGAGTGAGGGTGAAAAAAGAGGGTGCGAGAAGCAAAAGAGATGAAGAGGAGAGGAACGATGAAGAAAAGAAAGGAGTGAAGGAAAGGAAAGTAGGGTGAAGAAGGAGAATAGCTGAACACGCCTCTCTGTCCTTCAGGTGTGCCCTCAGATGTCTAACAGCTCTTTTGCACCATAATCGTGACCACGCACACGCAAATCCAACGTCCAATGAAAAACCACTAACTCAGCACACGCCCGCCAACACAACCACGTCATCACCGCATTGTCCCGGCTGCTGGTTTTCTTTACTGTACGGCATGCGTAGTGTAGGAAAGCACCCACGATGCACCACTCCACCCTCCAGGGGGCTTTTCCTGACCACAGCATGATGAGCGAGAGAGAGATGTGATTAGACAGTAGTAGTGATGACAGTGGGATGCCGGAGGTTAGCAAGCCAGCCACAAATGTGTGTGTGTGTGTGTGTGTGTGTGTTGCAGTGAGGGTGGGGGACACCCCTGTGATCTCAGTGTGTCAGAGGATGATGCTGCTCCTCTGTTGTGACAGAGAGACGGGACGAAGCGCTTCATTTAGCCACAGACAGACAGACTGTGACAAGGCCGATGGCAGACGTACAGAACAGAGAGGGTTACACACACAACACTGAATCTCTGCATACTAAAATATGTTTCACTGTCCAAGATGATACACAGAAAACACATCTAAAGGGTGGACATCATACTGATTCTGATAAATAGACATTGAGGATTAAAGAAAGTATTTTATCTCTCTTGCAAGTCCTCCAACATAGGTATATGTTAATCTTCATATATCATAAATCTGATAAGGAAGCGCACAATCTAGACATAATATGACTCTCATATGCTCATGTATGCTTTACTTTAACATGGGGCGGACAAAAAAAATAGGATCAACTGGGCAGTATAATGCAAGCAGTTGTATCAGATCTTTAAAAAGTTGGTTACTTACATAGAAAACATGTTTTCTCACTTAGCTCTATTGGTTTCTTGTCCTGTGGGTAGGTTTGGTTTTATTTGTTCAAGGTTTTAGGCGCAGTCACTTCCAGCTGAATACATTTGGAGGCAGAAATCTCAAAACAGAGAAACAAAACTACTGTTTTTATAAAGTGGATGAACCAAGCTTTTAACCAAAGTTTGATTTATTTCAGCGCATTACAGTGCAGCAAGGTGTTCCTATTATTTTGTCCGCCCCTTTGTACAGTGTGGCCTCTTTTGAACAGTGAACACTTGTCAGCACTCGTCATAATGTAGTACCGTTTCCTGCTGCTAGTCTGCAGTGTTGCCTCAAGAGCCTCCTTTTCTCAAAGGCAATCATTCTCTCTCTCTCTGTCTGTCTGTGGACTTGAGACACCATCACACACACACACACACACACACACACACACACACACACACTTCTTCCTCTCTCTCTCTCTCTCTCTCAAAGCTCTGCCTCCCAATTATTGTGACCATGGCAACTATCTTGGAATATGGCCTGTGAATACATTCACTATTACCAGGTCACTGCCTTGCAGCCTATCTGTCCCCCTATTGACACACACACACACACACACACACACACACACACACACTGTCTCCCCACACCCAGACTCTTTCTAGCCGCTGTCGGCTCTAATCATCGGCCGCTGAGGAGGCACAAAGCTTAAAAAAGAGAGGAGAAAAATAACCATGGCAACAAATTTGAGGCAATTTCAGTAATAATATGAATTAGACGGCAAGCTGAATTATGTTGGACAGGGAAGAAAAAGCTCTCAGCTCTGCTTTTGAAGTGACAGGAATAAGAAAATGCTGCAGTACCCATGTTTGTGTTTACAGTTATATATAAGTGAATTTTATTTTGTTTCCAAGAGCGCATGTTGATCATGTTTTGCTGTGATTACTCTGTTTCTATTTTAAGCTGGATGCCACATTATGTTGGCCAAAATAGGACACACACACACACACACACACACACAGTCACTTATACAGTCTGAGCATAAATGGCAGCTGGCAAAACAGGTTTAGCCAAGCATGAAAATCAACATGAATTCCCACTCGGCTGGAGCTCGATGCCCTGATGCAGCGCTGCCTGCGACCCATGTCCACGTCCCCAGACACCCCTTCACACAGTAGAGTGGAGAGCCGTGCGACTCCACGAGGCAGGCATAATCTCAAAGTGTTTGAGAACAGGATGGATCTCAGATGATCCAACACAGCAGTTTATTAAATAATGAGCAGATATGCTAAGATCATCTCAGATACAACCATACTTTTTTTTAAACCAAATATTTTTTCTATATTGTTTTTAACTTTAACATTTTCAATTTTTGAATTATTACATATTGTTTTCTTCTAAAACTTAGGCTTGTTTCTCAGCAATGTTTTTAAAATCATTCACGCATTGAATTCAGTGCTGTATTTGAATTTTGGAAATCATTATTTGAACAATATGTCATGAGATGCATGAATAAACTATAATTTCACTGTAAGATACAATCCGAAATGTAAGCGTACATCATCATACAACATTTTGGTATATTTGACATGTTTCTAGAATTAGACTCGTAGATGCAAATTTGTTATCTCTTTTTGATCTCCTTTATTGTAAAGCATATCATAACTGTGTTTTGAAAGGTGCTATATCAGTAAAGTTGTATTATTATTTATTAGAATTTGGTAAATGATGCACAGTGAGCAGTGGGAGTGGGGCGGTAAACAAGATGTACTTCAGCCATCAGCCAAACACACTGAGTCAGGAGCAGAAGACAATCACAACAGTTGAGTGATCAGTTCAACATCAGGAGGTGATGATGTTTTCCTTCTCACTGCAGACATGATCAGCCTCATTGTAATGTGTTTTATGGGGAGTAACAGATTACATGTACTCTGGTTACCCAAAATATAGTAGAAACTGTGAGTCTTTGAAAGTTCAAATTTAAACTTGAGGATTTAGTGATGAGAAGTAACATACACAAAAACATATATATATAAAATTTACCCTAAAAAATTGTCACACAACTAAAAACAGCTTTGGAGACTGAATATGATGGATCACTTGAACTGAAGTGACTCAAACAAAGAAAAAGGTTAAAGGGTTAAAATACTGCGCAGCAATATGAAGCTCATGTCAGTGCAAATTAAAGACACAGTTTATGTTTTTCTTTTAAGCATTGAATGCAATTTACAAAATATGAATGGATTTTAAAGTATTTGAATCAGTTTCCTGTTTGATGTTTGCAGAAAAGGACAGTACATGTTATACTTCGGATCAGTTTTGTCTCCCTCTCTTGTCTGAGTGTGGGGGAAAGTGTTTTTGTTCAACCTGCCAGTGTGCCATTTACACAGAGCCCTGCAGTCCACTGCTCCTCTGTGCCATTTACATCACGCTGTGAGCTGCTCTGCCTTGGGGTCAAAATTGTCCTTTTTGTAATTGCAGGAGCAAACGGTTCTTTTTTAATAGCACCTCACTTCTCTCACTATCCCTTACACATGGCTTTAAATACACAGCAGTTTAATTTTGTCAGTAAACAAACTGTTTTAGAAAAGGCAGACCTCTAAAAACCTATTTTGAGACCAAATAAATGTGTAAAAATTGATCAATCAAAAGGGAAGACTTTTTGAACCCATGAAATCCAGTGTGCAACTTCATCACAAGATCATCTTTTCCCCCTAAAACAGCCTATAAATTACAGCTGCGGTTCAGCGAATCCATAATGGGGCATTCAAATGTAGCTGGGTCTTTTCACCCTTCAGAAAGCACCAGCTGTAGGAGACATCATTGACAGAAAGTGGAGGAAAGAGGGGAAAAAAGAGAAGGAGAGAGTGAGGGGGGGTGCTATTAATCTCTTCCCGTCATTCACTATTCTACAATGAATTGCAGCTGTGCTGCTGCAGATAAAAACTGAGCTTTTTTTAAAATTCCTTTCTTCTCTGGGTGATTATCTGCAGTCAGGTGCCTGGGTGGAGGTATGATCACAACAGAGCAGAGGGAGAGAGGACAGAGCCAGGGAGGGAAAAAAGAGGAAGAGGACAGAGAGAGGAGGAGGACAGGAGGGGAGATGTAGAGGGGGCAAAGAGAGGATGGAGTTAAAATGAAAAGACAATGGGAGAAGGAGAGAAGAAAGGATGGAGGAGAGGAAAGAGGGGATATAAAAGAGTAAGGAGGCAAGGACACAAAAGGCACAGTTGTTGTTGAGGATACCGGAAAGAGGGAAATAAAGAAGAAGAGAGAAGAGGTCACTATAATTAAGGCTGAATTGTTTCATTGTTTTCTCGATTAATCTTTTGGTCTGTAAAACAAATTAAAAAAGCCCATCACGTTTTTTTCTTGAGCCAACAGTCTAACCACCATGAGACATTCAGTTCACTACAATGTAAGATGAGAAAAAGCATAAAGTAATAAAGATTACCTTGAAACTTGAACCTTAAACACAAAATACAGCTGACAGTAATAGGAATGTCATTCATTTAGCAGTCAATTGATCATGAACCAAACTATTTAACAAATTACATTTTTGACCTGATGATGGGACTTAATTACAATTCATCCTGACTGGGATATGAACATTTCATGACAATCCATTCAATAGTTGTTGAGACATCTCTCTTTAAAAAAACATAAATATCAACCTCATGCTGGACGGAAAGTCAGAGAATGACCAAAGTCTTTAGGAAACACGGAGGCTAGACTAAAATGGTGGACCAATCAACGAGCATCATGAGACCCAATCCCTAAAAAAGACTGGTCTGTCTGACTGGTGGTGCAAACTAAGGCAACGCTGCTGGGAGATACCACTAGACACCGGGTGGAGGGGTGGAGGGGGGCGGCACATTAGAGGAGATTACAGAGAGCTGTGAGATTGAAATGCAATAAGGCAGCAGTGAGGAGTGAATTGTGCAAAAGAGAGAGAGGAGGTGCAGATACGGAGGTGTTTAATATTGTTTGCTGTTTATCTCAGCTAAACACAACCACACAATAGAGATGTTATCTCGCCTTCCTGAGGGGGAGAAACATTTCAGATCATGGTGGAAACGTGATATGCTACATTCAAGATTGAATTAGGGAGAGGTGTGATCTGATAGCTTGACTTCTGTTACTGCAGATATGAGCAGAATATTTACTCGTTTCATATGAATTCATAGGAATTCCTCAACATGGACATAACTGTATATGTTTTATTCGTGAGGCCAGCAACATAGGAGTGTTTTGCAAATCCTTGTTGGTGCATTGAAGTGCCTGCAGGAAACTCAGACTCGGATTGTTGGCCAAACTGCATTTTTATACATGCAAAAAGAAACGTAATCTAAAGGCTATCTGAATATTTGCTTGATATAAATTGGTAGCAGTACTTTAATAGAACTATGTGAATTCTTGTTAATGGGCTAAACGGGCCCAGTGTTATGGTCCTTCAGGTTTGGTTAAATCTGGCCCTTAACACATCTTTGTTATAACACCGTGTCCACTGGAGACCAAAATACAATGCTGTGGTCAGGCTGCAAAGAGGCTGCTGACAGGACCTGATTTGTGTTTCTGTCAAAACCCCAAAGATAGAGGGGGGTGAAGAAAAATGAGCGTGGAAATGGAGACGTTCTGGTTTGCATATCACAGGTTGCAGTTATTTTGAGGCCATGATTCAAAGTAATCACCCATCTCTTTCTCTACATATCGGGTAGTATTGTTGCAGTTTGCAGTATAACATTTGCAACCAAAGATGAACATAAAAATGTCAAGAAATATTCAGTGACTATAATATAAATAATGCCAAATATCTAACATGTTGTGGTGTTTCTACAAACAAACACCATCATTTTCAATTCGCTAACATCTTATAACTATGAAAAAGTGTCCTTCTTCTGAGACTGTACACAAATCCCTGAATATCTGTGTTGTTTCCTGTTTGGCCAGCTTGCCCTCTGCGGCAGTGCATGTGCTCCTCAATGTTCTGCTTAAACAGTACAAGAGGGAGATCAGAAAGCAATCAGTGGTGAATTGTAGACACACAGGGAGAGAGCCTGAGGGCCGGTGTTCAGAGGAGTGAGAGAAGTTGAGTATATTGACAGGTTTGTATGAGATGTGTTACTGCAGTTGCCCTCGGGGACGCAGCTCTCTATAGCACAACTCAGGCAGAAAACAATAAGATAGATTAGTTTTGGGACTGTCAGTGGAAGTACATGAAAGATGTGTTTGAAAGTGTGAGACATTTGTCTGTACTGTTTGATGATATCTTAAAGGCCCTGATAACTTATTTTTCCAGTTTGATTCTTTACTAGGATGAATTGTTTCTCAGATGAACAGATTATTGTTTTTGCAAAAGTTTTGGTTATTTTACGTGGCGGATTTCTATATTTCTTTGTTTCTCTAAGTACTTCTTACGGTAAAAGGTGATGTCACGTTATTCAATAAACCAATCAAGCTTTAGTAACATTTTAACCAAAATCTGATTACATAAATCTGAATGAACCACATCCACACTGTCCTGAGCAGAGTAACTGAGTATTACCTAAGGATATACTTGTATATTTTACTTTTGATTGTTGCTTATTTGGTCAAGAGTATTTGATGTTTTCTTAGGGGGTCTAGAAACTGTGTATAATAGAAGTTTGGGTACATCAAGTTAATGAAACAATGGTTGGAGTCTCTACACTTGACATTAAGATAAAATTCAGGATGCAACCTAAAATAAAGGGAGAATAACAAAAAGTAAAATCAATGACCGAAAATCAAAGTATATATCAAGTATATTACGAAAGATATGTTTTTCTCCTATAAACTCACTCCGATTATTTTACCTGAATCATGACGAACTTGTCTTGCAGCCACTTTATTACAAATAGTAATGGCGATCACAAAGTTTTCCAAGATATCAAACATGTCAGGCTAAATTAGGAAGAAATGCATAAATATATAAAATGAATAAGACTTATGTGATAGATTTGTGCAGCAGAAAGCTTCACTAGAATGATCACACAGATTCCATGAATATATTGTAGAATAAACTGTACATGTGATACTGTCAGAGAGAGTCTCTTGGTGCACTCTGACTTACACATATATACATATTTTGTTTCTGAAAAAAGGCTCAGTAATGTTCTAAAACAACTGGGTATTGTGTTTTTTAGCAAACATTACTCCAACAGTGTATTTATTGGGGACTATTTTCAGCTGCGGCTTAATACACACTCATTTAAAGCACCATGAAGTGCAAGGGATTGAGTGCAGACTGGCTGCAAAACAATGGAGGTTCTCGGTAATATCACTTTTTGTATGCACAGACATTGATACATGTTGGTTTTGCTCGTTTCATTTTGATAAATTGAGAATAAGAGAATTTGAGAATATCACCAGACGAATCTTAATTGGTTTTTAAAGGAGATAAAATGCAACATTAATTCATCATTACCTATCAATTAACTCAGCTCCTATAGCTATTTCTATCTAACAGAGTGGACTTTCTAAGAAGTCGTGGAGGTTTGGAGTGGTTGAGATTGAAACAAAGCTCAGAGCGTTGCAGTCTGTCTGTCTGTTTCATAGCTGTATTGACCTGCCGTCTAAATATAGAGGCAGTCATTGGCCTGGTGTGGCAGAACGATTATAGCTCTTGAAAGACAAAAACACCTTTTGTAGCCAGGCTTCTGTATTTGTGCAATGTCTCGCACATCACGCCTGAAATCAATAGTAACATCCATTCTCCTGGTGTGTGTCGTGCATTTTTCTGTGTGTTCCCGTGTGTGTATATGTGTGATTCCTGTGGCTGAGCTCATGATAAGTGCTGGGTATTTTTTATTTATTTATCCTGCTCTTGATTGTGCTGCTGACAATAGTAGTTAATGACAGCCCAGAGTGGCTGCACAGTTTGACGGTGGGGGATGGGTGGACACGGAGGGAAAAACCCATTTTCAAAAGCATACATGGTTTTTATTCATAAACCTGTATGCAACATGGCCAGCAGTTGCCTTTATTAAGCTCCGAGCACTCTCCATGAGCGCTGCGACTTTCAATTAAATCAAAGCTGTTTGAAGGCCTGCCGACATCACAGGGACAGAACAAAAAGCTTTCAGCAGGTTGTGAATGTAGTCAATTGCAAACAAGATGTGCATTTCAATGAATCATTCAAACTGGATGGGGAGAGGAAATGGATGGGTTATACTAATAAAAAGACCGGGATGCGTTAGAATAAACAAAGCTTCAATGCTAATTTGAAAAAGGGATTCCCTGTAAATCTGTTTCATCTCAGCTTTTGATCCAGAGTCTAGTTAAAATAAATAAAACAGTTGATGCTTCCATAAGAAAAACTTAATTAAGTGAAATGTATTTTTAGACACACGAATTAAGGCAAATCAAGAAGACACCATCTGAGATTTTGACAGATACGAAGAGATATTCTCAAATATATTTCTGCTGTAATCAATATACTGCCATATTCTGTCTCTCTGTACTTAAAAACTCAAACAGCTTCAACTGATTTAAAGACCCTTTTAACAATTAACTAAACACACTAGTATTAAAGCTCTATTTGTTGTTACTGTAGGTGTTGTCACATTAGTGAATGTTTAAAAATGTATCCATAAACTGCCAAAAAAGAGTAAAAAGTTAATTTTCAAAAGTTATTTTCATTCACATTTTGTAAAAAGTTAATTTTCAAAAGTTATTTTCATTCACATTTTTCAACACTGTCAACAAGACGTCAGTGATAGATGATGAAGTGTCACCTGTGTGATATGGATGAGGCTGAAAATGTCAATTGCTCAATATCCTGTCATGTCATGTCATGTCTTTTAAGTGTGCAGGAGAAGCTACAGTGGCTGCGAAACTTGCAAAAGGCCCCCATCTAGAGCTAGTGTTTGGTTTGTCCATTCTGGGTTGCTGTAGAAACGTTAGGCGGTGCAACATGGTGGACTCCGCGGATGAGGACCTGCTGTCTCTGTCGATATAAAGAGCTCATTCTAAAGGAACACTGATTCTTATTTTAAGGTGATTATACTCTAATGAAAACATGACTATTGTTGTGGAGAAATTGCTGAAGTCAAAGGTCAATGGTGAGGAGGGAAGAAAGTGTTCAGGAGCCTCTGATGTCTTACGCTGTATTATTCATTGACGCTTGGCCAAGGAGAATTAGAGACACTCTCAAAGTTCATCAGAAGTGCCTGAGTCGGTCTCGCATTCTGACAAACTCATCCTGATGGATCGACTTTAAACCCCAAGTTCACACCCCAAATACTACACGCCCAGAATTAGTCAAAGAAAATGTCTTTACCCATGAAGGTGTTATTGTCAACATATTCTAATCTGGAGACACAGATGTGTGTTTACGCAGATTGGAACATCAACAACAAGCTATCTATTATGTCTATGAAGGCAGCAATAGGTCTCTTTGACCCTGGCCACCACAGTGTGAGATATGGTGGCACCTAGACAGACAATTAATACTGCCCAGGACCTCAAGGCCCACACGTGACCATGTGTAACCTAAGGATAGAAAATTCCATAACAACTATGATTAATATTATATTCCATTTCTGCCACTAGATCCTCCTAATTTTTGAACACTGGTCATTTAGATATGAAGCTACAGCCTCCTGTTAGCTTAGCTTAGCTTAGCTTAGCTTAGCATAAAGACTGGAAACAGGGGGAAACAGCTAGCCTGGCTCTGTTCAAGGCTAACAAACTCTACCTCCAAGGCTTTTGTAATAAAATTTTAAAAAATCACAACCTGATGTTTTTACATTTCATTTTATGTACAGATTAAACAACAAAGATATAACAAGTTAATTAGTTTTAGAGCTTTAGAGGTGATTGTTGTTAGATTTTTATATTTTTTAACAGAAACAGGTGGGCTCCCTGTTTCCTGTCTTTACACGAACTGCTGCTGACTGTGACTCATATTTACAGCACTGTTAGCTTTGTGATGATGTGCTCTCCCGCTAATCCTGGGAGGTATTCATTCATTTAGCTTGAGAAATAGGAGCTAACACTTATTTAAAATATTTATACACAAAAATCACAAAATTTGAGATTTGGAGTTTTCTCACTGGACAGGAATAGTGTGAAAAATTGTAGTATGCAAACTACAACTGCCAGAAATGTGGTCAAGTAAAAAGCACATCATTTGCCTCTGAAATGTGGTGGAATAGAAGTATTAAGTAGAAAAACAATGAAATACTCAGTAAAGTACCTCAAATGTGTACTTGGAGTAAGTACAGTACATTCCATCATTACTGTTTTCTCAACTATTCATAAATTCAGTGATACAGGAAGGAAAAGTCTGTAAAATTAATTTTAAAATATACAGTGTAAAAACATGACAGACTCCTCTATAACACTGCTACACTTGTACAGAGGCAGGTTGCCCTGATGGCAGCAAACTGCCTTTGACTTGTGACTGTGTCAAGCTCTGCAGGATGAAACACTGTGAACCTTTCAGCTCTCTCAGTCAAAGTGTCAAAGTGATTCAAACGTGGGGAATCCCTGTGAGAGCTGACAAGATGTTGCTGCTCTCATGACATAAAACTTTAATGAGAACAAAACTATTACACATCAGTTAACCAGCCACTGAGGTCTGCTCGTTTATTGACTTTGCTGTGGGTGACAAGACCACACACAAACACACACACACACACACACACACACACACACACACACACACAGCATAGTCACACACTTATCAGTTACACATTTGCACATATGCAACACACACACAGTGTTGTACACACTCATTTACACTATTAAAAATGCAGTACTTTGTGCACACACACACACACACACACACACACACACACACACAAACATACATACATAGTACATCAATACTAGTGGAAGTTCTTACTGTAGTAGATTAGGTGTGATATATACTGATGGTTTTCCATCACTTTCAGTCAATCAATACAGCAGACATGTCCCTGTGCTTTACTACTCACTCACACTTACAAATGATGCCTGGCAAAAATAATAACAACGTAAAATGAAAGTGTTTAAGTCATTAAAAGGCCGTTTAAAACAATAATTAGCTCTGTTATTCCACAATTTATTTTATTCCCCCTCAGGCAAGTGTCAGATGTGCACCAGATACAAAAGGAGGAGGGGGGCATCAAATGCTAAAAACATGCATGTCCAGGTCCATATTTGTTGACGAACTGAGATTTTTCTTTTTTTTATTTACTGACAGTGTGTGAAAAATCGATGGCATAGCTTTGTGCCAGCCCCGGGCTGTGCAGATCCCCACGGACTGGCTCCGTTTATTGTGCTCAAAAAAAAAGGCAATTACAATGTTAATGTGTCGCAGCAGGAGAGTGAACCCGACCAGTGCAGGGAAACAGGACGTGAGAGGTTGATGGAGAGAGCCGAGTCACTGTGGGTTAACAGCAAAACGGCGTCTGGGGAGCGTTTGGTATCAAACACACACGGAGGTGCAGAGGAATAAACTCACATATGGATACAGTTTATGGTATGAAACACGATAGATAGATAGATAGATAGATAGATAGATAGATAGATAGATATGAGGAATTTCTCCTGCTATTTGTCACTATTGTCTTCAGGCAGACGCCATCATGCAGGACTAATACAAACCCCTCTTCGAGGAAGTCTCTCGGGAGCCCATAATAAGCCATTAAACAGGCGCATTAGGAGTAATGAAAAGGCTCTTAGTGGTTTACCACTGCGGGCCACCTGGATTTCTCTCTCTCTCTCTCTCTCTGTCGAAGTGGGCGGTGGCTATGATTGTCTGATGGCTCGGCAGCAGCTCCATATGAGGCGAGGGGGAAACAGAGGAGAGAAATATGATGTGTTGCATGAAGAATATGATATTTTTAGCTATGACTTCTCCAAACAGTCGCACAAAGTAAGCAATGAGACATAGGGAACAGTGAAGCCATGGTAGGGTGTGGTTTTTAGATTTAAATCTACAAGTCTGTGAATCAAATTAAGCTCAGTTTAAGTTTAAAATCTTCAGATTTCTGCACTTTAAAGTCAGTCATCATCGTTTCTCCTGTGCTCTCTCTAAACTGTGTCAGTATTTCTGCTCAGAGTTAAAGGGAGGTTTTTCCTTGCCACTGTTGCCAAGCGCTTGCTCATGGTGGGAATTGTTGAGTCTCTGTAAATAATATTTGTAATACTGAAGTGACCATTTTCACTGAATTTTTACTACATTTCCAGCCTCAAATTACTTTAATATAACTAATTATCATTATAATAATTGCTTAATATAACCAAACTGCTGATTCCAAGGTCAAGAGTAAACCTCCAGACGCAGCATAAATGTCATCATGTACTTAGTGTAGGAGTATTTGTATGTTTTTATGTATATGTATATGTATATGTATATGTATATGTATATGTATATTTAAGGTTGATTTTCCCTTTAAAGATGCTGAATACAAACACACGCTGTCCGTGGTGCTGAAACCTGAACTCCATCCCAACACTCTGCTCTCAAAACGAGTTGTTCAGCGCAGACAACACACACAATCTAGTCGATAACCCAGACAGCCTGCTACCTGTGATTGTGATGCAAATGTTAATGGACTCTGAGGTCCTCTGATTAGCCTGATGTGGGCTAATTTTCCTCCTCTACAATCCCCAGAGAGAGAGCCCAGAGTGCCTTTTTCACCGTCCCTTTATTAATTGAGGACTGTTTGTTGGGGTGGTCTTTTTCTGCCTCGCTGGGCTGCGCAGAGAGACGCAGGAGTCAGGCAGTCATGGGTTAAATGACAGGTAATGTAGCGCGGGATGGATGCTTCTGTTTGCAGGATGATTTTAAATCGATTATTAACTCAAGAATATACTGCAAAAATGCCAGCACTCGTTAGTTTATTTTGCACCTTTTTCTCTCCCTAAAATACTCTCTTGGCTCAATCTGGGTCGTGCGTCAAATGAATCATGTAACACACTCCCCCTTCTTCCTCTCTGTCTCTCTCTCACACACACATATACACACACACACACACACACACACACACACACACACACACACGCCTCGTCATTACCTTGTCTCACTGAAAACATTTAATGGATGAGGTAATGATAGCCTACAGTGAAAGTCATTGCAGACCTACATAATTGCAGCCAACGACGCCATGGACCAGTTCATCCTGCTTGGTACAGTGTAACATTGCAGCAGCTTAACGGCCTACAGGATGATATTTTCAGGTGTGAAAATATGTTTATTCTTTTTCATTTGATATAGTTTCCTTTGTGATAATGACCAAAAGTAGGCCGTAGTCACCATTTTTTAACCAGTCTTCGTTATCACAGTACTCTTTCCAGGATGAATTATCTCCCCATAATCGCGAAAATTGGGCTTTTATTTTTTGTGATTCGTCGGGAAAGATTGGGGGTTGGGTTGATGGTGAGAGCGGTGGGAGGACCTTGTGCCAGCTCACCCATGTGTGTAATGTGAAAAAGGAGAGCCGGGGGTGAAATACTGAGGAGGAGGAGGAGGAGGAGGAGGAAGAAAATGTGCGTGGGGGGTGGGTACACTGGATGAAATGAATTTGAGGACACAGTGGGTCCATTTTTTGATTTTACTTTCTATCACCAAAATAATAATAATAATAATAAAAGAAACCCTCACCAACATGCGGGTCAAAAACAGACTCACACCTCAGATGAAGAGCTTTGATTGGTCCTATCTGTATTGACAGAGACGAGGAACCTCCTGGGACGCGGCACCCTGACCCTCTGATGACTCTCACGATGGGTGATAAACTGAGAAAATCACTTTCTTCCTCCTTGCAGATTAACCATGCAGCTCCCCACAGATCAGAGATAACGCACGGAAACTGGGATCAAACATGAAGAGGGGGAGAGTCCAGTATGAGACACCCTTTTTCACAATAATATGGACCTAAACCTGCATTTTACGCGGCCTAACGTGCGCATACACGTGTGTGTGATTCATCTAAATCCCAGTCTAAATACCTGCACGTTCACGACAAAACCAAACATTTTCTATTATTAGCATTATTGTTGTTGTGATTATCAGTACAGCGGGTCGTGAGAAGGTCTGCAGTCGCTGTAACCTGCTGGCTGCTGGTGTCACGGCTGCTCTTTTCATCTTGCAGCACACTCCATCAGACAGCGCAGAGCGCAGATCAGAGGAGGTCTGCAGCCCGCTGATAACAGCCTCTGTCATTAACTCTTTCATTCAGGGCAAGTGGAAGGCGAGACATTTTCGTTACAACAGCTGAGGATTTAAAGACAACACACACTCACACACTCACATGAACGCAGATTTTTTATTGGCCTCGTATTTTATTATTCAAACCTCTTGGTTTAGATGAGGCTTGGGATTTAAACACAGGCCTGATGCAGCACAGGCCTACCTGAATCTGTCTGTGAAATCATGGCATCGTGATGCAGCTTTGTTTCACCCTGAATTCAGCTTAAGCTCACTGAATTGTGTAAAGGAAAAAAAAATAAAGCAAATGATTCCTTTAGAGACAGTTTGTCTGTCTCTGTATTTGGACAATGAGTTATTTTATTTAAATAATATTACAGTCAGGCTTATCTGTGGTGCTTTATGCTCCTTTAAATCTCACCACCAGTGATGATCACCAGTTGGAGACGTCAGTTTACTCCTCTGTTATTCCGCTACATCACTATCAGGTCACAGCCTTATTCAAGAAACCAGATCCAGAGCTAACAAGACGTATCCTTGTTGTTGTTGGGTTTTTTTTATGCAGACCAAATACCCTATAGGCCGTGTTACAGTCTGACTGTGTGTTAGTTCAGGCCGCAGCTTTGTATCATGGTGATGAACTCTGATACTGCAGCCTGAGGAAACATTGAACATGGTGGTCACAAAGCGCGAGTGACAAGGCGGTGTCAACAAATAGTTTGAGCCTCGGTGACTAGAAACACTCTACTAGGCTACATTTAATGAAAATGACTGCAATTAAAAAAGCTCTTTGTGAATTTTTTGGAGAAGGTGTCAAAGAGACAAAAAAAAAACGTGACAGAGAAAATTAAAGTCATTCTTCAGCCAGGCTCGATTTTTTTTGTATGAAGCAGGAAATTCTACTTACTGTATGTTTGGGTTATGATTTGTTTGATTGGAAAGAGAAAAAGCGGAAGTACCCTCGACTATTTAAAGAATAAAAATAAAAGCATTACATATTCTCTCTCCAGAATAAAGCAGGATTTCTTTTCTAACTCGATTTTTAAGGAACAAATTTCGCATCATATTAAATTTTTTTTTTCTCAAAGGAAACGCCGCCATGCCTCAGACTGTCAGCATCTTCCCAGACACAATCAAAGTCACTGAATGAGTGAGTGAGTGAATGAATGAGCGTCCTGAATGAAGACTTCGCTGAAAATACAGCCAGAGGAATAAAAGTAGATCAAACTTTACGTTCAAATTCATAAAAAAAAAATAACTAGTCCAAAAGCCAATAATAAATAAACACGATTTTACCATCATTAAGCAAAAACAAAATGCAAGAAAATATTTTTTCCTCATCAACAAACGCAATACGTTTTTTTTTTGTTGTTGTTTTTTTTACACCCGATCCGTGTAATCCCAGAGACAACTTGGGTTACTATTTTGATGCTCCTTGTCCATTTCTTGTTAAAAAAATAAAAATAAAATGTATCTTAAAAGAACAAATCCTAGTTTGTATCTTAGGCCTACATAATCTGGTCCAAACAGTTCGGGTTTCGTCAAATTCCAGACTCCTTTTATACGCATAAAGTTATGCAAGATTTGAGGCCCCCGGAATGTCATTGGATGTTAGGATGAGGTATTATAGATTATGGGTTGAGGAGGGGATGGTGGGGGTACTACAAGCACCTCCCCTAGAAATGCAGCAAATCTCTCCCGTTTTCTCCTGGTGGGGCACTGGGAGGGCTGGAGACGTGCTTTGCATTGGCAGGCTGATGAGGACACGTGTCTCCTCCCTGCCTCCCCCCCCTCAGGCTCCACGGTACCGCATTGGCATCAGTAAAGGCACCTGAAAACCGACAACCAACTCCTGGAAACGCTGTCTGCCACCTTATAACTCAAAAGAAAACGATATTATAGGCCGTAGAGAAACCTGTGGCTTTGCCTCTTTTTTTTTTGGTTGTCGTGCGTAAAGCTTTTGCGCACACCGCCAAACTGCCTCAGAGACTGAATAGGTGCGCTACTCGTCGAGCATCAGAGCGCAGTGCCAAGATGCAGACACGGAGCAGCAACGTCTGAAGGTGACATGAACCTGGGGATAATCAAGAGCAGCAGGCGTACATTGAACAAGAAGTGGAGATAGCAACTGAAAACCGACGGTGTCTTAAAACAAAACTTGCGCTTTTCCCCAGTGGCTTTATCTAATGCAGAGAATCAAGAGCTGCCATCCAAAGTAGCCTCAAATTTTTACTGACTGAAGGAGGGGAAAAAAACACACCAATTAAGCTGCAGACAGTTGAGATTCAGAGGAAGGAAAAATGGCGACGTTAATCAGAAGCAAGCTTTCTAATAAACTGTCAAATGCAGCCACCGCTGTCTCCAACAAATCCCAGGCGAAGGTGAGCGGGATGTTCGCCAAGATGGGGTTCCAGGCCGCCACCGACGAGGAGGGTCTGGGCTTCGCCGCCTGCGATGACCTGGACTACGACCACCGGCAAGGCATGCAGATGGACATCTTGACATCCGATGAGATGGGAGGAGAGGGAAGTGGAGATGGAAGCGCGTTGGAGGGTGATAGCCACTACCAGAGGGACGGCACCGGACCACCACACTCAGCCTCAAAGGACGGAGGTCCGACGAACGAGTTGTCTGAAGTGAGACCAAAAATCACCGCATGGGAGGCGGGTTGGAACGTCACGAACGCAATCCAGGTAAAGACGCACTTCGCGGATTATAAACGGGCGGCTCCGGTGCTCGGTTCTAATTGGTTGAGGCTGATCCGGAGCGAGCTGTGAAATTTGAGATAAAAAAGGTTCATTAAGTTATTCAAACAGAAAATCACCAGCTGCTGTCCATTTGAAGCAACTTCATCAAGTTTCTGTTTTAATTAATGGATGTAAAAATATTCATCCTGATAACTTTTCTCGAGAATTTCTCAAACACAGAATTCATTTTTATTGTAATATACTTTTCACTTCAGATTTCAGAGCAACGTAGGCGTTACAGTGCGCTGAAAAAAGGAGGCAGTTGATGCTCCCCCTCCCTCCTCATCCTCCTCCTCCTCATCCTCCTCCCAACACACACACACACACACACATTCTTTGTCTGTATAGTGATGTCCAGTGTCACCGATGCACGTCCCTGATAACTCTGCATGGCAATGAATGCATTAATATATCAAGAAAAACAATCATTTTGCAGACTTTGAGCTAATTTTTACAACATTTTTGGATTATTTGGGGAGATTTAATTACTGTAATTAATTGTGTGCGTAAATAAAATTTCTGGACCTACTTTATTACACACAAAAAAGTAATAAATCACCTATATTCCATCTTGCATTTCCTGAAATAAGTAGCAGAAAAGGCCTATTTTTTTTTTTAGCAGACATTAATTAAACAATTACGCAGCTGTTCTGTCCAAAGTGCGACGATTTTCTCGAGGCTGCGTGTGTTGTAGGCTATGCGACAGTTATAAAAAAGAAAAACCAACCCTCTAGACGCAATCCTTTCCATGCCTTATCACTGCTGTGGTCACGGCGGTCACCATGGCGTCACAGTGTGTCTCCTCCACTTCTTGGTGACGTCAGAGGCGGGCGGATGCGCTCAAAGCGTAGTGGAAAACCCACAACATGAAAAAAAAAACATGGAGTGACAGTTATTGAAGAGTCAGACTAAAACCAAAAGGCCAAACTAAAATATGATTTGATTAATTCAAATCAAATGTTCATTAAAGCATAAATCAATTCATACTTAATGACACAATATGTTTTCTTTATGTTTATAGGGGATGTTCGTTCTTGGGTTGCCCTACGCCATCCTGCACGGAGGATACCTCGGACTCTTTCTCATTATTTTCGCCGCCGTGGTATGCTGTTACACGGGGAAAATCCTCATTGCCTGCCTGTACGAGGAGGACGAAGACGGGCAGCTCGTCCGTGTGAGGGACTCCTATGTGGACATTGCCAACGCCTGCTGCGCGCCCAGATTCCCGTCTTTAGGTGGCCATATCGTGAATGTAGCCCAAATCATAGAGCTAGTGATGACTTGCATCCTGTATGTGGTGGTCAGTGGTAATCTCATGTACAACAGCTTCCCCCACATGCCAATATCCCAGAAGTCGTGGGCCATCATCGCCACCGCCGCTCTCCTCCCATGCGCCTTCCTCAAGAACCTGAAAGCCGTCTCCAAGTTCAGCTTGCTGTGCACAATGGCCCACTTTGTCATCAACATCCTGGTGATAGCGTACTGTCTCTCCAGGGCGAGGGACTGGGCCTGGGATAAGGTCAAGTTTTACATCGATGTCAAGAAATTCCCAATCTCCATTGGGATTATCGTGTTCAGCTACACCTCGCAGATCTTCCTACCATCACTGGAGGGGAACATGCAGAAACCGAGCGAGTTCCACTGCATGATGAACTGGACTCACATCGCTGCCTGCATCCTCAAGGGCCTGTTCGCCCTAGTGGCCTACTTGACCTGGGCTGATGACACCAAGGAGGTCATCACAGACAACCTGCCCTCAACCATCCGAGCTGTCGTCAACCTCTTCCTAGTAGCCAAAGCTTTGCTGTCGTATCCTCTGCCGTTTTTCGCCGCCGTCGAGGTATTAGAGAAATCATTTTTCCAGGATGGGGGACGTGCCCACTTTCCAGATTGCTACGGAGGGGATGGACGCCTAAAATCCTGGGGACTCTCCCTCCGATGCATCCTTGTTGTGTTCACTTTGCTCATGGCGATCTATGTGCCACATTTCGCCCTCCTTATGGGTCTCACTGGCAGCCTGACAGGTGCGGGCCTGTGCTTTCTGCTTCCCAGTCTCTTCCACCTCAAGCTTTTATGGAGAAAGCTGCTATGGCACCAGGTTTTCTTTGATGTCGCCATCTTTGTAATAGGAGGTATATGCAGCATATCTGGTTTCATCCACTCGATGGAGGGGCTCATAGAGGCTTTCAAATATAACATAGAAGAGTAGATTGCATTGCTGGAACTAGATGTTAACTGCAAATCCCCATTTAGTGAAAAAAAAAAAAAAAAATACACGACTTCCCGACAAGCCCCTCTGCTTAATTCATGCGTAAAAAAAAGCGCGCACGGAAACACACGCGGACATTTTCGCACTCATAACAGTCTAGCATCAAGTCAGAAAAAAATGCGCGCATACACACACACACACACACACACACACACACACACACACACACACACACACACACACACACACACACACACACAGAGAGAAAAGAGCCGGTGGCAGCGAGGGAATCCAGTGCATCCACAACACACTATATGGACAATACATGTTGTATAAATATGCGATACAAACGTACATATACATATTTTCCAGTGGAGTGACCGTTTACAATATTGACCTTAAACAAAATTTGCAAAAAGGGCAGTTTGTCTCTTTGTAGCTCTTGTGGTGCTTCCCCACATGAGACTTCACTTCATGTAACGCTCCAGTTTGTGATGGACAGATAGTCGACGGCATAATGTGATATAAGATAAGTTTATTTAAAAAGAGAGGAACTAAAAAAATAAAACATTAAGACACACCACTTTTCTTCTATAGGTAATTTGCAATATGATTATGGGCAGTGAATGTGGTGTTAAATCTCTAAGATAAAAAATTTAAAAAATAAAAGCCTGTGGACACACAAGACGGAAAAATAACACAATGGCAATAACCAGCAAGTAGAAACACATGATATTAATTATGTTTTCGTTAGAAATGAGGAAATTGGACCTACCCCCGGCAGATTAAAATACTTACAGTACACAGCAGCTATACAAACTATGCATTGAATGTATGATATTTCAGACACACAAAACTAAATGAAACTGGGAAGTGGAAATTACAACAACAAAAAAAAACCCTACAAATTCTTCTGCGTGAAAGTGTTAATGGTTTGATATTCTTTCCAATATTTGATTTATTTTATTGAGCTTTTAAAACGGCAATAACGAAATTTAATTAAACCCCAAAATCCTGGCATACACCTTTTTTTTTTTTAAAGATGAGGGGACCCCAAATTGAAAATTCTTGCACACTCAATTTGCCATAATGCTTTTCATTACATTTGACAATACGTGGCCTGTTCGGAAATTAATTTGAAAGACTCCTGTCTCGAAAATTTGGTGTCTGAAAATCTTTAAAAATATATATATTAGAAAAAAAAAAAAGAAATGAGATAATTTAAGAGGAAAATGTGCATACAGACATTTTTCATTCTGTGCAATCCAATGGGTCCTGTGGAAATGTTATAAAAACCGTATGTGTAGTGTGTTATTGTGGTTTCAAAAAGATGGAATGTATATCTCAAAGTCGTTATCATATATCGTGAAATTAATATTAAAGAATAAAGAAATAAGTGAAATTATATTGTAAAAATGTGTGTGGTTTTATGTAAAACGAAAAAAACGGTCAGAACATGTATTTTTTTTTTCTTCTCTATAATAAAAGACAAAATGATGGAGAACATAGTCGCATTCAGATTTATTCTTAAACCGTGGACAGGCTGCAGAGGCCTGCTGGTTTAGAGAAAAATAATCATACAGTGCGCGTCTCGGTGTTGGTGACAGGAGGTGGAGGTCCACACAGTCTGTCTACTCAAAACTATCATTTTATTCTGCAGATATATTCTTGACTTTTGCCTACAGAGAGATGATTAAAGCATGCATGGTTTACACCGGGCCTTGCACTCCTGCAGGCTCGAACGAAGAGCATGTCTGCAGACTGCTGCAGGCAGGCATCAGGCATTCTGGTCGACCTGTTCAACCACTGTGTTGATTCCCTGACAACATCTGGACGAATCTGAACTCATTCTCTCATCTCCAGCTGTTGAAGCACAAAGCTACCTGGTGCATAGTAATGCACGGATTTATCTTCGAGCATGGAGTTCACATCTAAACTATTAGCAGCTTTAAAGGGGGACAGATGACGTGCAAACAAACTGCAGGGAGGTGGAGGGAAGCATGATGAAATATTTCTAAAATGTGACCACTGGATTAAGAGACGAGAACACAGAGGTGATGCTGCATAAATATCACTACATGTAGATAAACATTTTAACTCAGAATTAAGATTTTTACAAGTAGAATACAGACTCAATGAAGAAATGTTATCATGAGCAAACACGAATAACCAGGAGACGATTTTCCTGCTATAATAATCTCACACGCTACACATTACCATGACTGGGGAGACACCTAGTGGTTAGGAGAGTAATTGCTGATCGTTTTAACAACTTCATTTATCCTTAACGGTGTTTTTGGTGTGTTGGATGACTACTGTACACCTTATGAAGAGCAGTCAGTGTGGAACTTGTTCCACAGCAGCCATTTTAAACATGAAATTGGGTCAAACGCAGGTTTCCAATGATACTAATTAAGGCTCTGTTCCAATTATAGCAGCAGAGACTTTCCAGTGAAACAACCCCCACCCCACCCGGCACCTCGACTCTGTTTGAGCTGCATGGCACTGAACCTTAACATCATTGGTAACCTACCATTTCATGTCAAGCTTCTTTTGGTTTTACTCATCTGTTTCAGCCTCACAAACATCTTTTGTTTTGAGAGCCTCAGTAAGATTTGCTATTGTGAAAAAAGGTCTATTATCTGGATAATCTTGCTGAGAGAATCAGGTGTTAATCAACAAAGTTCCACTCTGCTACTTTAACTTGTATTGATCAATTTCAGTTTAGACGTCTGGATACAAGTCCCTTTAATTTCTCTGTTGTCAAAACATCATGATACAATCCTCTTAAGCTACAACTTCTTTACATTCCATTTTTATTGCAGAACATCATTTCCAATGTGCTGTAGAACAGGTTTATTAACAGTGGGTGGTATTAATACTATCTAAAATATGTAACGTGTTCCCAGTTCAGTTCTAGTGGTATGCTGGGGCCCTCTGCTGGCCACGTGCCACTGGAGGAGCTTGATAAAACAGTACTTGGGTGCTGATCGAAGCGTCTCACTCAGACATTAGTGCAAAGCCTTGGTAACCAAGACCTCGAGACAATTTAGTGAGAGCTTGAAATGCAAATAAGATAAAACATAGAAAGTACCCCCCCCACACACGACAGATATATACTGCTTAATTCTAAAGTGACATATTCCATGAAAGATAATTTATTTTTATTTCAAGTAATGGCATTTTAGAAAAGCTCGATAAAATTCTCATAATTACACAAAAAAAAAAAAATATTTACAGGCAATAGAATGCCACTGGCAAGACGAGGAAACGCGAGAAGATAAAAGGTTAGGAAAGGTAACCAAGTGGCTCAAGATGCCTGCAGACAAACACATCCACGTGAAGCGATTTTGTAGTCAATGTATCAGTACGAGCAGATTCTGATGAATCAGCTGCACAGCGCTCATGTTTCACATGTTTCAAAGCCGGTGTTCTGCACTCCACCAACCTCGCATGTACAGCCCTCAGATATTGGGTGGAGTGGAACCAAAAGGCTCATTGGCTGGGCTCTGTGTTGTTCATGGTTGTGGGTTTCTTGGTGGAGCACTCAACCACCCAGGGGTGGGACAGGACTCCCTGGATGGGCAGTCTGTGCATAGGGTTGTGCTTCAGCAGCTTAGCGACCAAATCTTTGGCTCCAGCACTGATGTTAGCCTGTGCAGGGTAAGTGTACTCCACCTGGATGTTAAAGACAGAAAATTTGTATAGTTTTTCATAATGTTGTCAAACACTTAACACTCAGCATCGATGAGTGGCAAAATAAGCATGTTCAATGGACATATTTTGACCAATTGTTGGCACTCTCACTGAACAAGGTTGAAAAACACCAAAGTTCCCCTTTAAGCGCAGGTATTCAAGCCAGAGTGGACGTATGTTCACCTATGGATAAGCCACAAGATTTTTTTTTTTTTTTTTTTTTTAAAACCAGGTACCGTCAGTCCTTTACTTACCCTCGATATCCTGCGGTAGGTCTCCTCGTGAGTTTTTGCTTCAAAGGGTGGTTTTCCAACAAGGAACTCGTAGCAAAGGACGCCGAGACTCCACAGGTCCACCTTTTCATCGTGAGTTTTTCCCTCAATCATCTCCGGAGGCAAGTAGTCCAGTGTTCCACACAGCGTGGATCTCCTGAATAATGAAAGAGGAATGGATGAAGCTACTTCATAGTATACCTTCTACTCCTAACTCTGCAAGCCAAAACATAATTCTCTCCAAAACAAATACAATAGTATAATTTCACTAAAAGGTTGTACAGATACTTCAGTAAAACACAACAAAAAAAGGTTGAGTTGGTATGTGTGCGCATACCTGGAGGAGGGTGTGTGAACAGACCAGCCAAAGTCTGCAATCTTCAGCTCCCCGTTGGACCCGAGCAACAGGTTCTCTGGTTTGATGTCCCTGTGGATCACCTTCTTGGAGTGGCAATAGTTGAGGGCATCTGCCAGCTCCATGATGTACTAATAAAGCACAGTAAATACAACATGCCTCACATTTTCTTTGACAGCATCCTTTTAATGTTGACATGTTAAACTCAAGGAGTGATACCCTAAACCTACATGGACTTTAATGACTACTCAAAATGAAAAGATATATATAGAGAGATAATTGTCAAACTTACTGTGGCACTCCTATCCTCTGGAAAATTTCCACAGCGCTGCAGCTCGCCGTACAGTTCACCCCTGGGTGCGAACTCAAGGATGAGATACACACGAGATTGGTCATGGAAGTAACCGTAGAGACGCAGGATATTTGGGTGCCTGCAGGACGTCGTTGCAGAGAAATGTTTTGAGAAATTTTGTTTGACTGATATTTGAAAAGCACCGGCAGAAATAAATGAACATCCACATTAGCCAGCGCCTCAGCAGCTGCTTTGTAGAGGCTGTCCACAGTCTGAGCTCACACAAAGTGTGTAGCTGTGGCTGCTGCTTTGCAAACTAGGTTTCAGGACTATTCTTTGGCATTATATCACTTTACCTGAGGTGAGACTGGATCTCCACTTCTCTCCTCAGTTGATGCTCCACTCCGGCCTTCTCCAGCTGCTTCTTGAAGAGCACTTTCAGTGCCAAGATGAACTTGCTCTGTCGCTCTCTGGCCAGGTAGACATTGCCAAATTTACCCTTTCCTAAAGGACGGCCAATGTCAAAATTCTCCAGGCTCCATCGCTTGCTGTGTGAGAGGAAACATGCACGGTTACAAACAGTGGCAACGAAATGTGTAACCATAACAAAGATAAGGATAAATCACATTTATCAGACATACTTTGATGCAGAGGCGTTTGCAGAATCATTCTTGGCAGATTTGTCTAAAAGATAAAGAATATATTTTAGTATTCAGACACATGCACGCACACACTACTTCAGCACAGTTCTGTATTAAGCTTACTCTGTGGCTTCTCCGGCTTTGCAGATTCTGATGGTGGTTTGGCAGGCTCTGGGTTCACCTTGGGCACATTTGTCTTTGGCTGGTTTTGTTGCAGCGAAGTAGGTTTGGGCTGCGGTGCAGGATTGCTTTTTTGAGTCGCAGGATTTCTTTTCTGATTAGCAGGGTTCACATTCTGATCAGTGTGGTGTGTGGACTTGACAGTAGCAGAGACATGAGACACTGGTTTCTGATGGCTCATGGGCCGCTGAATACGCTGAGGTCCATTTGACACACCAAGGACACGCGACTGCTGAGTTGGTGTAACCACAGCCATCTGCGACTGTTGGGACACAGGAACCCGCTTTGGCCCGTCACCATTTGGCTACAATGATAAGAACAAACAAAAACGCTCAATATACTGACTCCTTAAAGATTTGAAACTTTACTCTGTGTGCTTTGGTCCCTCACCTGTTCACTAGCTGAGTAAATACTGATTTCTATTCTGAAAGCTAGTTCGAAATGTTAAAAGTTTCAGTCCATGGGATTTAGTGTCATCCAGCCGGGAGATTGCAAATTGCAACCAAACCCCTCACCTCACCGTTCCCTTCCAAGAATATAAAGGGAACCTACAGTGGCTGTGAAACTAGCAAAAGGCTTTATCTAGAGCCAGTGTTTGGGTTGTCTGCTAGAAACATTTCTGTGAAAGATCTAAAAGGCTCATTCTAGGGTAACAAAAAACTAATTTCAGGTGGTTGTGCACTAATGAAAACATTATGTGAATATTATGAGTTAATTCCTACAATTAGAACCCCTAAAATCATTCTTTTAATTACGATTGCACTTATTGTAAGTAACAGTATGACAAAAAGGTCTGAAAAAGTCAGTCCACAATCTGTGACAACACACACACAGTTTTATGACCACGGTAATGTTGTGAGTTACCTTCACTTCGGGCCTTTGGAGCTTCATGTCCTTTGTCAGCTTGAGTTTGGCAGCAGAGTCCATATTCTGTAAAAAAAAAGGGAAAGAGGTTGTGTCTTTAATTATTGAACTCATGGTTAGACGCTGCTAGTCACAAAGACAAAGACGTAACATATTAAGCTGTTTTATTTACGCATCCATGTAAGAGTACGCTTGCATTACCACCAGAGTAGTATAACGTGTGTTTTTTTATGTCATATTATGAAGTAACTGGATAATAAATACAAACAAAATGACACACTGAAGCCTTAATCCTTAGCAACCACGCAGCGTTGCTAACGTGCGTAACGTTTACAGACATTAAGGTCAACGATTAGCGTATTAGCTTTATGCTACTATAACCATCGTTAACCTGCCACACAGCATGATTTATGAAGTATTAGATAGCTTACCTGAATGTGTTATTGCACAGTGGTCGAGAGCAAATGCTGACCGGTAACTTATCAAACCCAGAGTAGCTCTCAAAGCAGATAGCTTACCCTCGGTAGCTAGCAGCTAACATACAACGGCCAGATAACGAGCGTAGTTTGCGTACAGTTTACATAAAGAGCCACTGTGAGGCTACAGCGAGGTGGATTTCGCAGTAGGTCTCCCTGTAAATCGATGTTGTGAAAATGTAAATGCAGGTAAATTAGATTCAAAGTAAACTATTAGGAGCGATTTGAAGCTCAGAGGCAGGCTAACACTTCCCCCCAACGCCGCTTGTCTGATTTCAAACGTCCCTCCGTTCAAAACCTTTAAAAAAATCGCAGCCTCCTATTGGCTGAGGGAATGCTCCGAGCTCGCTCGTCATTGGCTGGAAGGGTGACGTCAGTGAAAGGCCCCCAAAGCAGCAGAGGGCAGCAGCAGCATCGCTGAGCTCAAAGTTCACATCCACTACACAACAATCCATAGACATATATACATACATAGACATATATACATACATAGACATATATACATACATAGACATATATACATAGACATATATACATAGACATATGCAATTTGCTTATCGGCCAACTAGAGGAGTGGAGGATGCCACCACTACTCTTTTTAATTTTCTTTACAAGCATCTTGAGGGAAAGAAAACCCATGCTAAACTTTTTCGCAGATTTCTCCTCAGCTTTTAATACAATTCAGCCACTCATCTTATACCGCAAATTAGTGTCCCTTTTTAATCTTGATATTGGAATGGTGAAATGGCTCACTGACTTTTTAATAGGTAGGCCTCAGTCAGTTAGGGTTAATAATGTCTTATCCCGAAAGAAGATGACTTCTACAGGTTCTCCACAGGGGTGTGTCCTGTCCCCTTTATTGTTTATTTTATATACAAATGACTGTAGGAGTCAACACACTGACAGGTATTTCTTAAAATTTGCTGACGACACAGTTCTAGTCAGTTTACTCCATGATGGAGAGGTTGACCATGGGCCAGTTACGGCTGACTTTGTGGAGTGGTGTGACAGCCATTACCTCAAGTTAAATGTCCTAAAAACTAAGGACATGGTCATTGATTTTAGGAAAACTCCACATACAGCCCATCTAACCATTATCAAGCAGTGGAGATGGTAGACTCTTATAAATATTTGGGGACAATAATTGATAAAAACTTGACACATGACCTAAATACTTCAGCAATCTGTAAAAAGGGCCTACAGAGATTATACTTTCTGCTTGATCTCATTTTATGGAAACCTGTCGGTTAAAAACAAAAATTGTCTGTTCAAAATTGTGAGAGATGCCAACAAGATAATTGGCATGCAGCAGCTCTGTCTCTCAGAGATCTTTGACAGACGAGTCCTACAGAAGGCTCGGTCCATCCTGTCTAGCCCTGACCACCCATTGTTGCAGGAATTTATTTCTCTGCCGTCTGGACGGAGATACATGCTACCTAGGGCACGAACAAATAGGTATAAATTCTCCTTTGTTCCACATGCAATCAATGCAATTAATTTGCACAACTCTTAAATTGCACTGTTCTTGTGGCACTTGTTTATCTTTTATAGACTTTTTGCCTTCTGTCACTTATATTCTAACTTCATTTAGGATTGTTTAAATCAAGTTTTGGTTGCTTTACTTTGCGTCATTGTTCTATGACACTGTTTGTCTATTTATTGTTTGTTGTGTAAGTTGCATTGTCACTGCAAATCAAATTTCCCCTGGAGGAACAATAAAGCTCTGAACTGAACTGAACTGAACTGAACTGAAAGAGCTGAGAAAACACAGAGCAATGACTGCAAAGCTTTTACCTCACATGAAAGCACCTGTCCTGTAAAGAAAGATGTTGAATACAGTACATTTAGCACATGTGGAGTGAGTGAGGCAAAGTTTAAAGTCATCATTTTGCAGTTGCAACCTCAACTTCTTATTTAAAATGTAAACCGTGAAAGTTACTTAGCTTAAAAGACTGATGCAGGAAAAACACGCATGCTCCTTCTCCAAGACGATGCCGTTCAGAAAAAGTAGACTGAAGAAACGACTTGTTAAACCAGCTACAGGGCAGTCCTTCCTCTTCAAAAGTCATCCGGGAATGAGTGCTGATCTCTCTTTCTCTCTCTTATATGCAAATATCTTAAGAACACAGAACCATTTTCATTCTAAAGAGAACTGGAACTGGAACTCTCATTTGCATACATTAATATTCAGCAAATGAAATGTAAATAACACCTGCTGAACAGATCTAATCTTTATAAATCCCCCCAATAAATGTAAGGTGGGAGTAGTTACCTAATTATTATTTTAAAAAAACATTCAAAAGACCTAAAGTAAACACCGCTTTATATGATTTGCTGTGTTTGAAACACGTTAATTTTGGTAATTAAGCATGTACGCCTATAGCCTCTGTAACTAGGTATTATTACCAAGGTTTTTAAGATCAAGGCAGAGTATTCAGTGCATATTTTAATATTATGACCATAGACATAATGTGTAAGTAGCATTTCAGTCCGTTGTTAGACTGTCATAAGTTGCTGGGTGCTTGTTGAGTTTTGTTGCAGTGTTAGTTATAATATTTTTGTTTTGTTTTTTGCTGTCCTTCAACAGCCATCCTTGGGAGACCGTACACCAAGGCTGCGTATGCAGAAGTATCCCAACCCCATGAACCCCAGTGTGATTGGAGTGGATGTTTTGGACAGAGACATTGACAAACAGGACGCCTCCACAGTACAAGACTGCTGAGCACGGAGTGGGGTCTACCGTCTATAGTGAAATCTGTAAGTTTCAAAGCCAAACTGTGTTTAATGTCACATTGGAAGAATGTGCTGTAGCAGCCTTGTAGTTGACCTGGCTTAGGTCACACTTGGACATGTGACTCTGGAGAGAAACACATGACCTGTGTGCTCGTGATCTGGGTGCTTCTCATGGACGTGGTTAATCAAAGCAACATGACATTTGTAATACAAAAAGTATTGGAACAAAGCTAAGAAAAAACACAATTTTTCTCATCTGTGGCGATTAAATGGTTTAATATGACTATAAACATGACACAACAATCCACATATAACCTGAGTCAGTTATGTACCGGACACGGGTTATGCTTTCCAGCCAGTGAGCGTGACCTTAACCCGCAGGCTATTCCTGTCCAGAGGTATTAGCAGCAGAACCGGCAGTCATGGGTGCCCAGCGAGTTCATGGCTTTGTGCCATGGCTCGTGTTGTACAGAACACTGTAGTAACCATTCCTGTCATGGCTCAGATGTAAACCTGACAGCATGTGATGTAACTTTCCGTCTCTGACAGCTCGGATAAAACTAGAGGTCACTGGAATGGCAATCGGTGACGGAGGCGCCCTTGGATTTATGCAACATGTCATTTGACTTTCTCCAATTTCTTTGGCTGTCTGAAGTTGGTGATGATAAGGCAGGAGAGAGTAATATCCTGCTTCTCAGTCCTGCTTTACCATGAAACATTGGCCAATCAGCTGCTGTACTCTTTGACCTACGCTTGGTGTCTGAGACAGGGTTGTAGTCAGTCATGACGTCTATGAATAGCCCTTTTAAACTTCCAGGCAGACTGTCCAGTTGATTGATAGCATATCCACGTAACCCTTAATCAGATTGTCCCAAAGTAATCACTCCTGAGCTTCAGTGCATGCGTGTTAAAGTAGATGTTTATGAAGGTGTCTTCCTTTGTTTGCCTCTGTGCTATTCGAATACATTAGCTTTTCCATTTTTTTTTTACTTTTATTTATTTGACAACTGCGACTTGAAATCTTAAGACTGTATTTGAATATTATTCCTTGAATCAATCAGTGCTTTAGAGCCTTATGGGAATTATAGTTGTGAAAGCAAAAAATAAAAAGATTTTCTGTCATTGATTAATCCAAGAAACTTGTTTTTATTCCTACTCAAGCTGTATATGAGTCAGGTGAAACATGAGATTCATTTAGATGTCAAATGTAACTTTATAAGTTGTGGTTCCGTGGAGCTGACACGTTCCGATTGCTGCATATAATTCATCTTGACCTCCAGCTTTTCCTCTAAAGCCTGTGAAATTGTACTTCCGGTTATTTAACGGAGGTCAATAGTGATTTGTTATTTTGCATAAAGGACATGAAGCTTTGTGTACTTTTTGGATTGCCAAACTACAAAAGGGCAAATTTAATTATTAGATAAATAACAAATAAAAGGAACCATTTGAAAGGTCAAAATACTGCACAATGGAGAACATTGATAAAACTATGAAGAAAAACAATTTTAGCTGTCCACTTTGTACTAAAGCGTGTTCTATCTTTTGTCTTCAGATCATTGGTAACTCACGAACATACACATATGTTCAAGAGCACTCGGTCGTGGATCCAAAGAGAAGTCTTTCGAGCTTCAGTCCACAAATGTGAGTACTCGTGACATACTCTCTTTTGACTTTTACTTTCAAGGTGTGCAGACATTTCTGCCTAGAGTTACAGCATTAGGCAAGACAGAAGATTTCAGATTTTTTTTAAAGGTACATATTCTTATGAAGCTTTTCTATCTGTTTACAAAACATATTCCATTTGGATGTGTCAACCAAAAACAACAATGTCTCGCTAGATTCACTTTTGTGACTTCCATTTGTCTGAACACATAAGCTTAGTGTGTGGAATCAGTCTTGCTTGTTCCACAGGTTGACAGCTCACATTTCAAAATGAACCTTCATAATGCTGCGTTCACATGCTCCCACTGTGAGCTGTGATTTTAAGACATTTCAACTAATTTGTCTCGTCATTCTTCTAACAGATCACTTTCACAACATGGTGTCTGTGGATGAAAAGTTAACATATAAACCACATCCTGAGGATAAAGACAGGTAAGTTTGTACATTTATTAGACAACTTAATAAAAATGTATGAGATTCCAGCCCTTTTGACCATGATTTTTTTCAAAACTCTTCAACTGTAGAACAATCCTGACTCAGGAGGCTATCATCTCTGTGAGGAGTCAGTCTCAGCAGTTACTTGGAGGGAGTTATGGCGAGCACATCTCTGCTAACGCTGGAAAGGTAAGAGATCCTGCAACAAATGGATAATTTGCCTGTCTAATTGTCAAACGTGGCTAATGACAATGCCTTTTTAACTACTTACTGAAATATAAAACTGTGCTTTAGAGTGTTTCCCAACCTGTTTTTGTTTGTATAATCTCTCTTTAAAATTAAGCTATTGTTATTAAGAAGTAGAAATTAAGATATATCTACTCCATTAGTGTGGAGTTGTGAGCAGCTCAGACAAAGAGTAACTATATTTTTTTCCAAACTGTGAAAATGTATCAAATATCTCGTGCAAACCCCCCCACAAAACGTATCAAACAAAATAACCAGAAACAGAACTGGAAACATTTTTTCTTTCTTATGTGGTGAGATGTGTCAAATTGAACTAGGTCATGCGTGTGTAAGAAAGCCATCTTGTCACCTCATTTGGGACCTGTTTAACAAGACGTCTGTAGCAGGCATCTTGCGCAAAGCCTAACTGTACTGCATGTACAGTACCTTGTCACGAAAAGTGACAGGTAGTTGTGTGAACAATGTGAGAGCCTGAGAGACCAGTTCAGATTCTTTCTCATCTGAACACACCTGGCCTGTTTCTGCATGAAGAGGGGTCATTTCAGAAGTTTGAGGACATTTGTCTTCAGTGCTGTTGCGACTAATCCACAACCAATTTGTTTGAAGTATACTGACTCACAGGATACATAATGCAGTTCTCTTTTATTTCCCTCCTATTGATTAATGCTTTGTTGTCTGTTTTGATCAGGGCCGTGAGCCATGGAGTGGGTATCAGGCGACTGAATGCAGAGATCGAGGAACTGGCAGCCACAGCACGTGGGACCATGCGCACCCCCTGGCGGCTGCGGTCACTGGAAATGACACCCACCTCTCTTTTCCCGCATGTTTGAGAGACTACAAACCTCTTCAACCAGCTTCCCTTTATAATGCTCTGGTGTGGGTACATTCATCCATCTCATACTATCTACATTAGATTATTTTTAACACCAAGCCGCAACATAAAGGGATTCTTTGGAGTGTTTTTTTAGGGGATGCTGCCTGGCAGGACCCCCATGAGAGACTGAGAAAAGACCACTGTTATCTGTGTGTGGAATATGTAGCATGGCGAAGAGGTATCAGAGGCACCAGATGAACTGAAATCGCAAGACAGTGCAAAGCAGACACACTACTTTTTGTCCAGCCCCCTGTAAAAGCACTACAGAATGCCAGAAGTCTCCTCTGGCATGGAGCAAAACAGTTAGTGATGGTTTGGGTATGATGGCAGAAAAACAATGTCTTGTTGTGGCAGGGGTCAAGGGCAGTGCATGTCAAGGGTAAAAGGAAGCGGTTTCATGTGGCAGAGTGTTAATAGTTGGGATAACACAGCCGTGGACAGTGACACGTGACAGAAGTGTTTCACCGTCCGGTTTATTTGTCTAAAAGAGCATCTCCTCAACAATGTTTTCTTTCAGGGACCTCCGTATAAACAAACACTCTGTACCAGGCAGTCTATGTAAGCCTGAATATAAACTGTATTTTGTTATTATGTGATAACTAATATGTTATTAAGTGTATTTAAGAGAATTAAAGGTCAACATAATGCCATATTTTATTTTTAAGCAGAGACCTTCTCAATGTCGTTGGTATAACTTTTATACAATTCAGTCTGATGTTTACTGTATCTGAACATGTTTGCTGAACTCAAACAGTTTTATCAACACACACAAAACTACTGTTCCTCAGTAAAAAAAACAACAAAAAACACAGTCCTTTCAGGAGGTCTTCTCAGTGTAAAGGGTGAGACCTTTGCACTGACTTGTATTTGCACTTACAGAATATATTTGACAAAGAAAAGCTGCTATACTGCTGAGGGAGTTATAATCTGTGAATATTTTGGTGATACTGTTTGAGGGATCGAATCTGTGTTGCGATTTGCATTTGAGTGGTCTTTCTTCACACAACTGTCCGTTTGTTGGTGATGGTGAGAGATGGTGAAAGCTTTAGTTTCTTTTAATTTTATTTTCTTATTATCTGTAACAGGATTATTTATTTAGAGAAACAGTTAGTTGTGCGTTGTCAGTTGTAATAGCACGTGCTTAGTTAGGAATTATTAATTTGTGCATTTTGTGCCTCTGAAAATGGTTTCACAACTGCAGAATGTGATAATAAAATATTTTAACTTGTTTATAGAAACTTTTGCCAGTAATTCTTCAATTAGAACAAAGAAGTTGCTGTTATAATGCAAACGAATTCAGAATGTCAAATGTTTTTGAGTTGCAAGTTGGTAATACTTAATATGTAGTGGATATATGTACAAATTTTATTTTCAATAGCAACTGGCCTATGTGAAAACTTCGTGTCCACTGTGTATATCCTGCCAAATAGGACCTTCATTGTTGTTGGGAGGTGCAATCCAGAGATGCTCTCCAATGATGCATTCCAAAGTCATTGTTAGCTCAAGGGTGTGACTGTATCATTTTGCAGTGCTCCTCTACATCAGAGTCTAATGCCTGACACCTACAGTAGGTGTTCCAGTGCAACTACTTCTTCTGGCATTGGTCATGAATGGTTGTTTGAAATGCAGGAGCCACATGCTGCCACACTGTGGGCCAACACTAGGCTTGCAATTTCCTCTTGAGAAGTAGTCGTTTTAAGAAAAAGGTCAAGTTCTTACCTCGCAGCAGTTACAATTTTAGGGCCAAAGTAAATTAAATGTTGCTGTTTTTACTGTGTGATGTGAATGGTTGAAAATAAAGCTATCTAATTGATCTGTATCAACTGTCCCATGTGTTTCTTTTATGAGTAGTAGTCTATGTAGATGACAAGAGGCATTGTGCATTATGTTTCTGTTTTCTTTTGTCAAATGGGTATGTTTGCAAGATGGCCCTGTCACGTTCAGTGTCCTGAAGACCATAAAACTATGACTACAGAGATGGGTGCAATTAAAACATTTTCACAAAATGAAAATGCAATTAAAAGGCAAATGGATGAAAAGAGTCATTTTCTCTATTCATAACCATCCAATAAAGTCTGTTATTACAAAAGCTGCCTCTGTAGAACTGAATGGAGGAATCATTCATGTTGAATGATAACATGCCTAAGCATAAATTAATAAATTATGATAAATACATAAAAATATGCTCAAAAAACGTTAAAATCATTCAGCATGAATAAAACGTGTATGTATAATTGTGAAATTACAGAAACTCTATACAAGAGTTACAAGAGAATTAGTTGTCTGAAGCCTCTCATTTAAATTCTTTAAATCTGATTAAGGAAGAATGTTTAGAATGATAAAAGATTAAAAAAAGATCATTTTGAGAAGCTTCACTTCTCAGTGACATAACACGAAGGAAATGTTATTAATGTCAGGCATTTCAAATTAGCAGCGTGTGCTCACTGCTGCCACCAACGACTCTTAACCAATTGCCCAGGAGCCATGTGTCTCTGCTGGCACAGGGAGGCAGCATGCGCCCAAGCTTTTTACTTACTTTTTACACGCCTGACATCGTCCTTTTTATCCTGACAGATCACAGATGTGTGCATCCTTCCCTCTGGCCATCCCCTATCATTAACAACATCGTTAAGAAAGATAGAGATACTGAGTGCTTGAATGTCTAGCTTCAAGGTGAATTTAACCATAACTCAGAGTCAACAGTGTTAATTAATCTCTGAACCTACCGGACCTTATGAATACATCGATTTATTATACAGCTGAAGAAAGATTTCACTTATGCAAGGTTGTGTAGGAGTTTATGATACTCTTGATGTTTTAGTGAATATACACATCGTCACAAACAGTATAACTAACGTCAGGGAATTTATTCAACATCATGTCACAATAAATTATAGCATCACATGGTATGATTTATTGGCAATTTAGTGTCATCAAAGTTTAAATTCAACATTTCGGGTTCCTACTAACCTGTTTTTCTAATATCTGCTCACCTATATGTCAATACATGTAAACAGTTGATTATTGGGTCATTATAGGAGATTTTTTAAATCTATTGGAGTTCAGCAGAGTGGATATAGAGTAATTATTACATGTGTGCTTCTTCTCTTTTAGTATTCTTGATGGACTTACAGCACAGATGGGAACAGACTAAATGTTTAACAGAACACTTGTTCGCATTATTCAGATATAACAAAACTCACTGATTTAAGACACCACATTTGCACCCACTTTAATATTAGTACTTATGGCTGATATTAAACAACAACATTAGTTTCATCTGCTCTTAACTTGTGATAAGCCACTGTAGACACTCAAACATACATAGATGTTGTCTGATATGACTGTGTATGTATCAGTAGACACATTACAAAAACATCTGGACATCAGATCAAAAATAAAAAGGATTTGAGCAGTTTTTGCACCCCTTCTAATGTTTTATATTATGGAAAGATAAAGAGGGATAAGGATAGTCACAGGGTAGTCAAAGTATTGTGATCCACCACAGCAAAGGCTTGGAGGTAGGTTAAGAAGCTTTAGAGGAAGACAATGCATACGAGAAAACATATTGACTGAACACATTACATGCGAGAAATGCAACACAGAGAAAGGGTAGTTTAATCCAAACACATAGTCTATATTGATGGGAATTTGCTTCTAAGTTTGATTTAGTAGGGGTTTTTTTTCTCTCTGTAGATTTAATTTAATTTCAGCTGTGATGGGTGTCCTTAAATCTCTTTTTACTCTGTTTTTGATATGCAAAATGTGCAGATTGTTGCATAGACATATATACATAGACGCCGCATTGAGCGCTGAATCATACGTCGACGTCGACGCCATATTGGATAAGGCAGATCTGCCTGTAAACTAATACAAGGAAATGAACTGAACTTCATAAAGCGCCTACAAAGTGTTTTAAGTTAATGCCTCTTATACACCCATTCACACACCACTAATATATCTGGGAAACAACAGGCACCAAAACACAACGTATGTAACTTTAAAGTGATGATTATATGTTTTCCCTATGTAAGCACCAAACCACGTATGTATTTTTCTAGCTGAGTGTTACTACTAATGTGTGAACACTTTACTGTGATGATAAATATTGAAATATTTATATTTACATTTAATCTGTGTCTTATAAACCAGATCCGAAATGTAGATGTGACATGAGGGTTTTCTGAATAAAGAGCACATGAACCTATATACATATATATGTATACACACACACACACACACACACACACACACACTGAGCTCTCCTGTGTACAAATATATGACAAAATCCATCCATAAATCAGATTTTAGGTGTATATACTGGAAAATGATGAAATGGTGAAGATTTGTAGCCTTGGTAGACCCAACAAAATGTTGAGCTGGATGCAATTCTTCATCAAGTCTTTGGGTGTATCTCGAAGGCGTCAAACAAATTGTTATAAAAATAGAAAATATTATTTAAATTAAGTCATTTTTATTAATTCCAGCTGTGTCTATATAAGCATGATACACATGAATTTCATACAGTGTACAATCTGTTAGTATTTGTTATATGTCCTTCAATCATCCTGTAGTAGTTGGGTGTTTTAAGTAATGGGTCATTTATGGATGTTAAACTCTGTCTCATCCCATCTGTAGTGTAAGCACAAGTGTATCTATGAGATTTACAGTTTGTACCACTAGATGTTATTTTTATTACAATTGATACCTGGTTGATAATTAATATTTCAAAACAAAGGAACAGCAAAAACTGCAACACGTTATGGTTTTATGTGTTTGCCGCTCCTGTGGCTACATGGTACAGACTCTGAATCATCATGCAGTGAACCAGCTACATCAGTTACTCTCCAGTTAACTGCCTCTCTCTCTCTCCATTATAATCAACACTCAGTGTTTCACAGTGAATGATAATGCCTTATTTATACTTTGATTTATGTTACCGGTTCAGACATGTTCTGTCATCCTTTAAGTTTACAAAAGAAATGTAAACATTATTTTTGTGGTTTTCTTAAAATGTCATTACCACACATACAGGAAATGTAGTGTTCTGTTTCTTTTTCTTTCTTTTAAAAAACAACAACTGTTAGTCTCTAAGGTGCTGGTGTTACTATGTACCAAAGGGTAATGCATAATAATAATAAAAACGATTTGCCAGTACACAATGTATCCGATTGTGTTGATTTATCTCTGCTTTTGGGAGGTTTTCCATCTTTTTAAAGGGTCTAATTGTTGCAAATTTGTGTTTGATTTTGACCTACAGTATATTAATAATGACTTCACATGTGACAAGGAAGGAACATTATGTCCTAAATGAGTAGTGAAGGCACGCGGGCATCTGAAAGGAGAATAATAGTTAATTTAATATAATATGAATGATTATTATTTTAATAATAATTATAATGATAGTGTATAGTAATAATAATAGAAAAATTACCAAAACTCTGCGGCCAGTGTCCGGAGATGGAGAAAAGAGAAGAGAGGAGGAAAAAAAAAACACGACAAAGACGGAGGTACAATGAAGATAATGTCATTAAAAATTATTTGTCTATTGCAGAACAATAATAACTGTAGTCTAACGCAGTTTGCTAATCATAAATATCGTGCTTGTTTTAATCTCAGTTAAGTGTGATGGAGGGCCTGATTGCTGTTATGG